>NC_037688.1:64633677-64720673 GCF_003255815.1 Theropithecus gelada
GTGGCGGGCGCCTTAGTCCCAGCTACTCAGGAGGCTGAGGCAGGAGAATGGCGTAAGCCCGGGAGGCGGAGCTTGCAGTGAGCGGAGATCGCACCACTGCACTCTAGCCTGGGGGACAGAGCGAGACTCCACCTCAAAATAAATAAATAAATAAATAATAAAACAAAATAATTTTTAAAAATCAAAATGAGTGCTGATTGCCCATTTATTACCGCATGGGGCACACTGCATTATGGCTTGCTGTTTACCAAACTCTCTTTCCCACTAGATTGGAAGTTTCCTGCTGCTAGGAATGGTATGGGATTCATTTTTATTAATCCAACTAGAAATGCTGGGCACATAATAGGATCTCAAGAAAAACAGAAGGAAGAAATGAGCAGATCAGAGAAGAAAAAAACAAAGAATAATAAAGAGGGGAGGATAGAAGGAAAACAAATATCTTAAGGGTCCAGATGACGCTTCCAAAAACTATTTTGAACAGTACTAAGAAAACACTCATCATCATCAGGAATGAGAGACAGAAGGCATTTACAGCCGGGATTTAAGAGTCAAATCCACAATTAAAGGCATTAACAGCCACTACTTGGCTGATAATAGCACCAGCAAGGCTGGAAGCCCGAGTGTGACAGACCAGAGTGTAAATCAGATGAGCAGTTACAGCAGTTGACCTGCCTGCAATATTTCAACTTTATACACACTTTTGTTATTTTATATTTTTAGAGACAAGGCCTCACTCTATTGCCCAGGCTGGAGTGCATTGGCGCAATCATAGCTCACTGCAGCCTCAAACTCCTGGGCTCAAGCAATCCTCCTGCCTCAGCCTCCCGAGTAGCTGGGACTACAGGGACATGCCACCATGCCTGGCTTTTTTTTTTTTTTTTTTTTTTTTTTAATGTTTTGTAGAAATAAGGTGTCACGAGGCCGGGCGCGGTGGCTCAAGCCTGTAATCCCAGCACTTTGGGAGGCTGAGACGGGCGGATCACAAGGTCAGGAGATCGAGACCATCCTGGCTAAGACGGTGAAACCCCGTCTCTACTAAAAAATACAAAAAACTAGCTGGGCGAGGTGGCGGGCGCCTGTAGTCCCAGCTACTCGGGAGGCTGAGGCAGGAGAATGGCGCGAACCCGGGAGGCGGAGCTTGCAGTGAGTTGAGATCCGGCCGCTGCACTCCAGCCCGGGCGACAGAGCGAGACTCTGTCTCAAAAAAAAAAAGAAAGAAAGAAAGAAAGAAGGTGTCACTATGTTTCTCAGGCTAGTCTCTAACTCTTGGGCTCAAGCCATCCTCCCACCTCAACCTCCCAAAGTGCTGGGATTACAGGTGTGAGCCATTGCACTCAGCCCTATACACATGAATACTTTTAATTCTTAGAGGCACCCAAAGGTCCCCATGAAACTAAAGCACAGCCTGCAGCTTTATCAAGGGTGAGGAGCCAGCCCTTGTCTGGGAGAAACCTGCTCTCGCAGTGACATAAAACAGGCCTGGCTGTCCCTCTTCAGATGGAAGGGAGACGGCAGCCCCGAGATTAACTCAGCTCAGGAGACGCCAGCTCCTCTGCCGCAAGAAGGCTCAGCATCAGGAGTGAACCGGAACACTCCCCACCTGTTGTCTGCCCAATTAGATATTCACCAGGTGTGATTACCGCTTAGTGCACTGGAAGGCGATGCATTACAGGCTCACTCTGAATGGGTTCACAATAGAAGACGTCCTCTCCTGACAATGGGGGCTGCCACTGTGGAGAGCTCACCACCCGCCAGGCCCTCGCTGCAAGGTGGTATTGCTACCTCCATTTCACCTGAAGTGAGGTGAGGGAGCAGAGGGGTGAGGGAGCAGAGGAGCCTAGCAACAGTTAGGCAGTGGGAGGAAGGTTGCAGATTAGACCCAAGGCCATTTTCTCTGCGTGTCACCAAATGGCTCCCCATGGAAAGGCAATTTTTTTTTTTTTTTTTAGAGACAGGGTCTCACTCTGTCACCCAGCCTGGAGTGAGCTGGAGTGAGTGCACTGGCTCTATCATAGCTCACTGCAGCCTCGAACTCTGGGCTCAAGAGATCCTCCTGCCTCAGCCTCCCAAGTAGCTGGAATTACAGATGTGCACCACCATGCCTAGCTAATTTTTACATTTTTTTTTGTAGAGGCGGGATCTCATTGTGCTGCCCAGGCTGGTCTCACATGCCTGGACTCCAGTGATTCTCCTGCCTCAGCCTCCCAAAGTGCTGGGATTACAGGCATAAGCCACTGCGCCTGGCCTGGAAGGCAACTCTTATTGACCTCATGGTGGCCAAACCCCCTCCCTTGTTTCTCCATCTCCTGTCCCTGTTCCTACACCAGCCATCCCACAGGACAGGGAGAGAAGGAAGGGAAGACAGGAGGAGGGGAGGAAGGAAGGAGGTGAGGGAGGGAAAAAGGGAGGGAAGAGGGAAGCGGGGAAGGAAGGGAAGAGGGGATTGGGGAAGGAAGGGAGGAAGGGAGCGAAGAGAGAAGTGGGAAGGGAGGGAGGGAGGAAGGAGTGGCTGGGTCTTTTCCTTTCCTTGGGCTCCCCACATCCTTCTACCCACAATGGGTAGACGGTTATCCTCTAAGATGCAGGAATGCCCGACAGCCGACTGGAGACACAGCCTGGTCCGTGGGTGGCTTCCCGAGCAGCCAACCACATTTCCCTGGGCTGGACAGGGGGAAGGAAGCCAATCTAACAGTTGGGCTGAAAAGCATCCATGCATCATCTTGTTTTCCAGCCTTCACTTTTTCCCCCCAAATCAATTTCTGAAAGTCAAAATGATTGATAGCTTTATACCCTGTGCAATCATTCTCCTTATTAAATAACTCAGCATCAATCATTTAAAAAAGGCTTCCAGAGTGGTGGTGGTTACATGAATCTATACGTGTGATAAATTTTCACAGAAAGACACACACAGGAGTGATGTCTATAAAAACTAGTGAAATCTGAGTAAGCGTTAGGTTAGTTACCAATGTCTATTTCCTGGTTGTATAAGACGCTATCATGCTGGATCAAGAGGACACAGGAACTCTCTGCTATTTTGCAACCTCTTATGAGTCAAAAATTATTTCAAAATAAAAAGTTTTAAAAATCCAAAAAAGCCTTTTAAACAGTAAAATAAAATTAAAACGATCCCTTTTTTAAAAAGCTCCCAGGAGGAAACACCACAAACCCATCCCTTACCTGAGAACTGGGAATCAGCGCCTTCCACCAGTGCCCGCCCTTGACCAGGTCAACTTCACACAAAGGCACGGAAACTTTCCCAATGACACAGTGGCGGGAGAACTTATCAAAATCCACCACGGTCAGGAGCAGGGTCCTCCTCTGGGCCTCCAGGAAGGGGATCTCGAAGGTGTAGCGCTCCTCAAACACGGGTTTCTGGGTCTTGCGTTTGACCCCGGTCTGCTTTGAGTTCTTCTGATCTGGCAGGAGACAGATCTTGACGTAGGGGTTGGAGTGTGCCATGTCCTGACGCGAGCCGTCGTGGGAGATGGGAGGTGGCAGGTCTCTGGCCTCGATCACGCGCACGGTGAGGTGGTTGTGCAGCAGGTCGTACTGAGTGCTGAAGTGCAGCATGCCCAGCTGGTACTTGGACAGGATCTCCTCGTCCGTCAGACAGTCCACGTCGTCACTGCTGGAGTCGAGGGAGTACAGGTGGGGTTCGAACTTCCTGAAATAGTCGTCGGGGGTATAGGTCCGTCTGAGCACCGAAGGCTGGATGGGCTCCTTCTTGGCGCTGAGAACGCCAAACTCGATGGGTTTAATGTCGATGAGTGGAGAGCTGGGACGTCTTGACTCAAGACCTGAGAGCCACCAGAAATAACAATGAAGACAGCCACATACAGGGCACACCTGGGCAACTTTGCAGGTGAGCAGATTCTTGCACTGTTTACTCTGCTTCAGAATGATCCTTGCCATCTTTCTCCACACTCTGAAATACTCACTGATTCTGTGACAGACAGTACGGTGGCACTCTTGTCACCACTGCCGTCATCACAGCAGCTAAGTGCCAGGCACTGCTCTAATAGACTGAGTACATCACATCATCTCATATGTGCAATCACAATCTTCACATGCCCTTGAATTCTTAGATAATTACTATTATCCTCACTTTATAGACGAGGAAACAGAAGCTTTAAGTAACTTTCTGAAGGTCACACACTTGCAAGTGGAGGAGCCAGGGGTCAGGCTGGTCTAGCTGGCCCCAGAGTCTGGCTCTAACCATTATCCTATGATGTCTCCACTTTAAGAAAGTGAGCTCTGGGACCAGAGTGTCTGGGTAGAATTCCCTCTCAGCCACTTACTCACTACTCATGCACTCATTAACAATGAGCCATGTGACTCCGGGCATATTCTTTTGACTCTCTGGGACTCTGTTTTCCCATCAGTAAAATAGAGTCAATAATGGCACCTACCTCAAAGAATGTGATGAAGATTCACTGAACGAGGGCATGGAAAGGGCATGGCACAGAATGTGCCCATAGGCACAGACCAATACATGGGAACGATTATACTTCTTCAAGGTTCGTATTCAAACTTCATCGCTTACGGGCTGCCTCTCTCCCTTCCATGAACCAGCAGAGTGCATTGATCCCAAGTTCATAATTCTAACTTTTGTGCATCCCACTCTTCTAGCAATGAGCTCATGGCATTCTTGCTAATTGCCCTAACAGCTGTCTTTATGAGACATTTGCCTGAGGCATGGGAGGTACTCTGACAGATGTGTGCTAAATGGAAATCACCTGTGTTCAGAGCTAGGCATAAGACTCAGAAATCATCTAGGCCCACACTGTCCACAGAAAGATAACGCAAGCCAGAAATGCAAGCCACATATGTAACTTAAAATATCCTGGCAGCCATGACTTTAAAAACATGCCAAAAAAAAGGGCAAAATTCCTTTAATGTAATGTAATTTATTTGTTTATTCTGAGACAGAGTCTTGCTCTGTCGCCCAGCCTGGAGTGCAGTGGCGGATCTCGGCTCACTGCAACCTCCGCCTTCCAGGTACAAGTGATTCTCATGCCGCAGCCTCCCAAGTGGCTGGGACCGCAGTTGTGTACCACCACACCTGGCCCATTTTTGCATTTTTAGTAGAGATGGTGTTTCGTCATGTTGGCCAGGATGGTCTTGAACTCCTGGCCTCAAGCAATCTGCCTGCCTTGGCCTCCCAAAGTGCTGGGATTACAGGCATGAGCCACCGCACCTGGCCCGCAAAATTAATTTTAGTATTTTATTTTATTTAACCCACTATATCCAATATATAATCATTTCAACATGGAACCAATAGAAAAACATTTTAGTGAGATACTTTAAATTCTCTCTCTCTCTCTTTTTTTTTTGGAGACAGCATTTCACTTTTGTTGCCTGAGCTGGAGTGCAGTGGTGCGATCTCGGCTCACTGCAACCTCCGCCTCTCGGGTTCAAGTGATCCTACTGCCTCAGCCTCCCAAGTAGCTGGGATTACAGGCATGCGCTACCATGCCCATCTAATTTTGTATTTTTAGTAGAGATAGGGTTTCACCATGTTAGCCAGCCTAGTCTCGAACTCCTGACCTCAGGTGATCCTCCCGCCTCGGTCTCCCAAAGTGCTGGGATTATAGGCACAAGTCACTGCACCAGGCCTTTTATTTTCTCACTGTCTTGAAAGTCCAGTACATATTTTGCACTCACAGAACATCAGTAAGATTCAGTCTCACCATTTGCATGCTCAACAGCTACGTGTGTCTGGTGACTGTTACACCAGACAGCACAGTTCTAGATCAGCCCTCTCATTTTACAGATGGGAAGACTGAGGCCTAAGGAAACCCAGTGCTCCCTCTGTTTCACTATTTCATGCCCTTGAACTCTTTTTTTTTTTTTCCTACTTTTTTCTTTTCCCTCTACCCCCAGGAAAGGTTGGACACCAATGATCTCCACCTGAATGGACTTGTTTCAGGCATTTTAAGCTTTTCTCTCTGTTTAGTGAATTTCAGACATCAGTTCATGCAGAGAAGAGATACTTTTGTGGAGCAGAAGGAGGTTGGGAGTCTCTGGGTGTTTATCTTCCTTTTTCCTCCTCACCCAAATCATGCTGTTTGGTCAAACACATATGCCACATAACAGAGTAGACAAATTGGGCGGCCAAGTTTGATGGCTGCACATACATTTTGTTTAGGCTCGAAAGTAAGAATGTTTCATATAAAAAAAGAAAAAAAAACCCAGATTGCCAATATCTCTTTACAAAGATCAGACAATACTGGGCCCCCAATCCCATACAGCTACCATTGGCCAAGCTGAGCAGCAGCCGCCCTGCTCCCCTTTCAATGGGGCATTCACTTTTCAATTGACTGAAGTCTTCACCCTGCCCTAGTAACTCTCCAGGCAGAGCGGCAGCTGCCATTTGTCACCGCACTCAGGCAATGTTTATCTCTATGTAACCTCTGCATTTGGCCACTGATGCAACCCGCCTAGCTCCCAAAGTCACCAGAATTGACAAGCCCTTCTATATAATATAGCCACACCCATCTTTCAGAATCTGAAATGATATACACTGACAATGTGAATCAATTCAGCCAATTCAATCAAACTTAAAATTAATAAAAGCAAAAATCAATCAAAATGATTGCTTTTGATTGAACTCATCAGCAATCAGGTGTGATGCCGTCCTCTGTCACACCGTCATTATCTCTCTCTCCCCCTGTCTCCTGGACTGTCACCCCACTCTGCCGCCCTCCCGCAGCAACCACACTGCCCTTCATGACTCTCCGTGGGAGTGTCTGGAAAAGCCAGCCAGGGCCCCCAGAGAGGTACAGCGGAGATACTTACTTGAAATCCTCCGCGTCAGGCTGTACGTGGACTTGGATGTGTCTGAGGACGATCGTCTTCCATCCGGGGAATTGGTCCGTGGGGTCAGCGGGACTTCGCTGGCCGTGTGGACAGAGTCACCATCCTTGTCACTGCTCCGGCTGGCCATCCTATAGGAAGGGAAGAGGTGTCAGTAGCTGTCCAGGGATCCCGAGGGACTGGTATCTCTGTCCCTTGGGGGTTAAGACCCGCGATGAAACCGCTCTCAGACCCATTTTATGCAACATGGAATAATGCAAATTTGAAACAGTGTGGTGTCCTTAAACTCTCAACAACGTCTTGCTTTTTGCACCAAATGTGAAATGATATGAAGAAATATTCCCCGATTTAGAACAATCTGTCAAGAACTTGCATAATTTCAAAGCTGGGGCTGGGCGGAGAACTGTGTAAACTTAGGCTGTCGCCACATGGGGGCGCCACTTTGGCTCAGTGAAGCCCGAGACCTGTCAATCTCTAGTCTGCAGTGAACCGTCTGGTGGTTTATAGGCATCCAAACTTCTGCTTTTGGTTACAAATGTCCTGGTATTTCAATAGTCACTGTGTCTATAATTTAAGATCTTTTAAAAATATCCTATAACAATGTCACTCAAGGGTTCTTTGCGTGGCAGAAATGGCCCTGAAAATCAACAATTTCTGAACAGAAGTTTGATGTCAAGAAATAGCTATAAATTAGCAGCAGCCGTGACTCAATGTGCTCCCAATAAAGAACTGCTGAGAAATTGGGAAGGAGCGGGTAAGGGTGGATGGAGAAGAAAGACGATATGGGGTAGTGATTAAGAGAACCGCTGGGGCTGAACCCTGGCTGGGTGCTGGGGTAAGTCCCTTTCCCCTCCCGTACCTCCATTTCCCCATCTGTAAAGTGGAAATATTGACAGTACCCACATTATATGGTGGTTGCAAACCCTGAATGAGTTAACATATATAAAATGTGAGAGGCCGAGCATGGTGGCTCACACATATAATCCCAGCATTTTGGGAGGCCAAGGCAGGAGGATCCCTTGAGGCCAGGAGTTTGAGACCAGCCTGGTCAACACAGCAGGACCCCATCTCTACTAAAAGTTGACTGGGCATGGTTGCCCACAGCTGTAATCCCAGCACTTTGGGAAGCTGAGGCAGGAGGATCGCTTGAGCTCGAAAGTTTGAGACCAGCCTGGGCAACATGGCAGAACTCTGTTTCTACAAAAAAAAAATTTAAAATTTAGCTGGGCATGATGGCTTGTGTTTGTAGTCATAGTCACTTGGGAGGCTAAGGCAAGAGGCTCACTTGAGCCCAGGAGTTTGAGGCTGCAGTGAGCTATGATTGTGCCAATGCACTCCAGCCTGGGAGACAGAGCAAGAGACCCTGTCTCAAAAATAAATAAATAAAATGCTTAGAACAGTGCTTGGTTGTGTAGTAAACAGGCGCTCAATACATTTTGAAACATTTTTATGGATTGATCAATCGATCAATTCATTGATTTTGTTTGTTTGTTTGTTTAAGAAACAGGATCTCACTATGTTGCCCAGGCTGGACTCAAACTCCTAGGCTCAAAGTGATCCTCCCGCCCTCAGCCTCCTGAGTAGCTGGGACTATAGTTGCATGCCTCCATGCCCAGCTTAGTTGATATTATTACAACTGGGGGGCTTTAAGATCTCCCCCCCAATACTCATAAAGCTAGGTAAGGATGCTGGAGGGATGGAAAAGGAGGTAGAAAAACAGCTGGTGACATCGTTTTGAGACTGATGCCGCTAATAACATGCCCCTAAGCCATAATGGCTGTAGATTTATGCCTTCCGAGGCTGCATCCCCCGCAACGTGACATTAAAGCCTACAGGAAAACTTGTCTTGAAAAATGCAAGTTTTGAATGCTGTGAAGTCTTCAGACACATTCTGTGCATGAGATGAGACTGATCTACTGTTCTTCAAAAGCATTATCAGGAGCCGGGCGCGATGACTCACGCCTGTAATCCCAGCACTTTGGGAGGCTGAGCTGGGTGGATCATTTGAGGTCAGGAGTTCAAGACCAACCTGGCCGACATGGCGGAACCCCATCTCTACTAAAAGTACAAAAATTAACCTGGCATGGTGGCACGCACCTGTAGTCCCATCTACTTGGGAGGTTGAGGCATGAGAATCACTTGAACCTTACCCAGTCTTGGGTATCTCTTTATCGCAACACAAAACAAACTAATACAGGTTGGGAGAAGGATGAATAACTAATTTGCATCACTGTTAAAAGGGAGAACCCCAACTGAGCCAGTAATGCTAAACTCTAAATGGCACACACTCCCAATCACCAAGTGAGGCATCTCTGTGAGACCCGTAAGAGCTCTGCACATTGTAGGGATTCAACATATGCTTGTTCGACAAGCAATCAACCAACTTGACTTTAATTCACTCTTCAATGAGGGTCTTTCTGGCATTGCTTCAAAAGGCACCAGTTAGATTGTGCAGTTTTCCTAATCTTCACCAGCCCAGCCAAGAAAAGTTGGGGGCCCACAGGACATGAGCATATGTGACAATTAATGTTGTGTCCCCCAAGATCACACACAGAGCACACACAAAGGGCCAGCTCATCTGCCACGTGCCAGTCCACAGAGGCATGTCCCATGGTTCTCGGCTCAAATGTCGCAGTAGGAACAGCATTGCGAAGCCCATACACTTGACATTTCTACTTCCTGTCTGTTTGATAACATGCAGCTGCCCACTTGGTAAATAAATCTGGGGAAAATACAAAGCTGTAAATTTGCTTTCTGAATGATTTAGCCGTCTTCTCTTTACAGATTTCTCTTACCGTTTTGCATTATGCTGAGTGCCAAAAATGTGTCAAGCACTGCCCAGTGTTCAGAAGAGACCTCATTCATCCTGGGAAGCACAAAGGTCATGCACAGCTGTTCAGTTTGTAGACTGCACAACCCTAGGTGGTGCCATTCATGATGGCCACCATGTGAATTGGTGCCACCTGGAGTTGTGTGGCGTATTGGCCCTGCTGGGAAAGTTACAGTCCACTTCTCTACTAGTGGCAAAACCGAAAGAAGTGTCTTCCCAGAGGGTCCCAGCCCTCCTGCCCCTGCTTACACAAAGGGTCAGCAGCAGTCAAGGCAAAATGCAACTGTCTTCCAACTCAGCATGAGAACCTAGGCTGTGCATCTGTAACACTCAACATTTGGATATCTAGGGGGCAAACAGGTACCTGACTGTGATTTTCAACACCTCTGAGGGGTCTCCGCTGGTACAGAAGAAAATCCAAATTCCTTACTCCGGCATTCAAGACCCAATTCAACCTGAGCTTGCAGGCTCATTTTCCACTATTCCCCCAGCTCTTCCTAGATGTAGTGTCCATTTGTGGTGTCTGCCCACTTCTCTAGTCAATTTTCTCCTCTGTAGTCACAACACCCCAATTGTCTATTACAGGGGTCTGCAAACTACAAAGCCAAATTCACTGCCTGATTTTGTAAATGAAGTGTTAATGAAACACAGCCCTGCCCCTTCATTTATGGTCTACAGCTGCTTTTGCACAACAATGGTAGAAATAAGTAGCTGCAGCAGAGACCATATGGCCCATGAGGCTAATATATTTACTATTTGATACTTTAAAAGTTTGCCAACCCCTGGTCTAGTAGTTTAGTTCATGTGTTTCGGATAGAAATGAGCATTTCCCTGGTTTCCTGGGTGGGCAGGTAACTGGCATGATTCTGGCACCATTTCCTCCAAGTGAAAGTGACTGGTACATAACCCAAGCCAGGCTAATAAGAGCCTTTCCAGGTTTTGTTTTGTTTGTTTATTTGTTCACTTTTTATGCAACGGCAACAGAATGCAAGTCTAGTCCTGCCACATGGAGAAAACAAGCTTAAGAATGAGGCCAATACAGAAGAAACAGAGAGAGAGAAAGAGAGAAAAACAGAGAAAGGCTCTGATGACATGATTTCTGCTCCTGGATCCAGCTACGCCTGAAGCCATCATTCCTGATTCTTTCATAACAAGGCCTTATGTAGGACTGTCATATATGGAATGCAGGGTGTAAATGCACAACTCTAGGGGGCAACCTGACTTATATACCTGCCTTACCTCCTACATGAGATTGAAAATGCCCTAAGCATGGTCATAGGACCCTATCTAGCCCTGTGTATGCCACAGCGCCTGGCACACTGTACTTAAGAAATAACTACAAAAGGAACTCAGATTAACTTTTCAACTGATGATTGGCACTTTAAGAATGCAAGTTCTGCCTGAAGAATAGTGTGTCAGTCAACAACTTTTCCTGAGTGAACAAGACAGGCAAAAATCCCTGCCCACATGGAGTTGGCATTCTTGTGAGCATAGCTTTAAAAACATCAGATGGACTGAACTAACTTCTGCTACATAGACCAGTGGAATCCTTTTTTTTTTTTTTTTTTTTTAAGTCTTGCCCTGTTGCTCAAGCTGGAATGCAGTGGCATGATTATAGCTCACTGCAGCCCTGAGTTTCCAGGCTCAAGCGATCCTTCCACCTCAGCCTCCCGAATAACTGGAACTCTAGGCAACAACATGCCCAGCTAATTTTAAAAATTTTTATAGAGATAGGGGTCTCATCGTGTTGCCCAGGCAGGCTGGTCTCAAACTCCTGACCTCCAGCTGTCCTCCCACCTCAGCCTCCCAAAGCACTGGGATTACAGATGAGAGCCACAGCACCTGGCTGCAAATTATCTCTTGATTAAAGAGTTGCTTTCACCCAAAATCTCAACTTCACACACACCTGTAGGATTCAGGCCACAACTTATGAATAATGAATAATGGAAGAGTTCTTTAACATTGTGTTTGTATCAGTTTAATTAATCTCTATTGATACCTAATACTGACAGAAATAAATGCTTATAAAACGTTTACTCTGTGCTAAGCATATTATATGCATATCTTATTTATTTATTTATTTGTTTATTTGTTTATTTTATTTATTTTTTTTGAGATAGGGTCTCATTCTTTCCCAGGCTGGAGTGCAGTGGCGCGATCATAGCTCACTGCAGCCTCAACCTCCTAGGCTCAAGCGATCCTCAGCCTCCACAGTAGCTGGGACCACAGGCACACATCACCACACCCAGCTAATTTTTTGATGTTTTGTTGAGATGGGGTGGGGGAGAGGGTCTCACTATGTGGCCCAGGCTGGTCTCAAACTCCTGAGCTCAAGTGATCCGCCTGCCTCAGCCTCCCAAAATGCTGGGATTACAGGTGTGAGCCACTGTGCCCAGCCAGAATTACATTTATAATCACCAACGAAGTATCAAGCATTCCTAACTACTTTTCCACATTTCAAATTCATTGACTCCCTGCAACAAATCTGAGAGAAATACTATTCTTTTTATCACCCCATTTCACAGATGGGAAATCAAGGTACAGAGAGATTAAACCATTTGCCCAAGGTCACAGAACTAGAAATAGTAATTGCGATCACAGAGCCTGGATCCAGAGCCATTTTGCTATGGAAATATTTGATACTTGCTTCTAAGAAGAGAAAAAGAGGCCTGATGCATGAGCCCCCAACTTGGGAGGGAAAGATGGGACACCAGAGACTTTTGGAATCTCAGACCAAGGACTGAGCTGAAACAGCACTGCCTCCTTCCACCCTGCCAGGCTCCAGCTGTGGGTTCTGGCCGCTGCCTCTCTCCCTCTCTGGGCCTGCCCCTCCGAATCATGACAAGCTCACTTGATGACTTCTTGATCCTTCCCAGCCCCGACCTTCTTGACTGTACCCAGGCTCTCTGACCACGTCCCTCTCTCAGTCACGGAGAGGTGGACCAGGCACGTGGCTAAGAAGCTTCAAAACTGCGTTCCCAAAATATCTGAGCGACTGGCAGATGGAGATGTTGTATGCAGGCGCGGGAGGAGAGCGAATTAGAAATAAAACGAAAGATGCCAGAGAGAACATAAACAGCGTTGGAGGACAGGATGGAGCCTGGAGGTGCTTTTCTGCTTCCCTGTTTCTGAAGTTCTTGTTCGGAGCAGCAAAAAGGCGCTTGTTTGTTGATTCCGTCTACCCATCCATGCAACGGATATTTATCGAGCTTTTACTATGTGCATGCCCTGGGCTGGGTGCTAGGGAATCTTGTCACGTGGACTTGGATGGAAACCCTCAGAATGTGGTCAGCCCTTGAAGAATATAGAGGCTCACAGATCTCCTTTTCTGCTTGGAACAACACTTTATATGACTAAAAATGCCCACACACTTAGCATTACACGGTTCATATCTCAGAAGGCCCAATGTGCCACTAGGTGAACTAAAACCCCGCCACCAGCTGGTCTTGCCAGCTTGCTGAACAAAATGAGGTGTACAGAACATATCCGCAGTCTGCAGCAAAGATGTCCATGGAAACTCAGCCTGCTTCTCTTTCATGCCCCCACATCCTCCCTCCTGTGGCCCAGACCCCCAACCCCCGCTTCTCAGACAAAGGGAAAAGTCTTGAAATTGATTTCAGAGCAGTTTTACTTACAGCCAGGGAGGGGTCTGAGCAGGGAAAGGTCCCAGAATTTCAACTTCATCCTCACTTGACTGGCAACAGCTGGACTCGTAGCACTTCTGACAGCAGTGCCGGCAGGTCCATCTGCACAGCAGCAGATCAGAGAGTCTAGAAAGAAAACCCTGAGGCCATTGGGGGAGGTGGGCCGGGGGTAGGGGGAGAGGGGCGGTGGGCAGGGTGGGGAAGAGGAAGAGGAGAAACAACACCCAAAATTAAAAGTAGCCGATCTCGGATGAGAAATAGACATTCAGGAGTTCTGGCTTTGCTGCTCAGCACTTAGAACAAAATGTTTTCCATTTCTATTTACCAACTGCAGGCACAAAGATAGCAAACATCAACTCGCTGGAGCCATTAGTAGCAAGCAAAACATTTGCAGGTATTTTCTTTGGTAGTTTATGTGAACGTCTTTCTTGACATGTGGGTGGTTTATACAACATTGTAAGGGCTATACAATATGTTCAAAACACAATGAATATTACTCTGTCTTCTTGAAAGCAGGGGAAAAAATATGTAAAAAATGATCTCGGTGACATGAAACAGACAGAGATAATCAAACGGAATAAGTAGGGGTGGAGAGGGAAACTTGTCTTCTCAACTGGTGTCTTTTCAAAACCGGGATCTCCTTTCGTTAGAAAGGAATGGACACTCTGCTGGTATTAACACCAGGTTATTGTTGAATATTCAATATCCCCACAGCCCCACATAAGACTCCAAAATGAAAGTCAGGCATTTCTTGATTAGAAACCAGACCAAACAAATCATCAAATGAACCCACCTCGTTTAATGGTTCCAACTGCCCTTTTAAGATCCACGATGAAGCCAAGGGCGTAAGGGAACGAAGGGGTTAAAGAAAGAGAGACAAGACCAGTTTAGCAATATTCCAGCAACTCAAAAAAAAAAAATTTACAGAAGAAAAAAAAAAAAAAAAAAAAAAAAGCCCTGCGTATTTCCACTTACCATCCTGGGAAGGGAGCTGACTTCCTAACAAGGTGTTGCTATTTTCAGGGCTGCTGGTAGCCTCCTGGTTAACCAACACCAAATAAATGGGAAACTTTAGCATTTCGATTTGATTTGCACCGTATGCTGTTATGAATCAGAGCGGGCGGATAGATAGTCATGCTATCCAATACAGCCACACTTCAGGAGAAGAGCAAACCTTCCTATACAGAAATAGCCATGTAGCCAACCCAAAAGGACATGATTAGCTAACATGCAGGCAGGCACACAGTGGATGTTACTTGGCTCCCCCGCCCTCCCGGAGGCCCTACCTTCCAATTCTGCTCCAATGGTAATGGTGGGGTGTTTCCTATCACCACCCACAAATAGAGGGAACTAAAAAGGAAGCCCTAATCTGGTCCTCTTGAGGAAGGAGGGCCTCCCTTCCTGTTGTGGCCCCACCCCACCTCCCCATCTTCGTCTCCTGGGTTTTCAGGGCACAGACTCCCTCCTTCTCTTTAAGATGGTTTTCCAAATGGGCCAAGTAGACTAGGTTGGTTAGAAGTCCTGCACCCCAACCTCGGGCATGCCCCAGAGGTGAACTGAGGTGGGACTCAAACTCAGAACTTTGAATCAAGAGGGGGAAAGTTATTATCTTCTTTCCAATTCTCCTTCAGGAGGAGAAAGTCTCAATTTGGTACCACTGCATGTTAACATCTTTTTACCACTTACCAATTTCTACCCTCACCCATCCCCTTTCTTTTAAACAAAGAAAGTAGATCTTGTCCAGAGCCTTGCAGACAGCCATGTCCACCTAGAATTCAATAATGTGGCATTACTCCCATTGCGTTATTCTTCTAGTTGCCTTCTGCCCATGTCACATGATCTTGGTTTCCTATGATATTAGTGATGTAATGTTTCCTTTTCATATGATTTTGTTAAAGTAAAAATAAAAGTGAGCCCATTTATAGAAAAAAAAAAATTAAGTTAATAATAGCATAGGTAGGGCTAGGCACAGTGGCTCATGCCTATAATCATAGTATTTTGGGAGGCCAAGGCGGGTGGATCACCTGAGGTCGGGAGCTTGAGACCAGCCTGGCCAACATGGTGAAACCCCCTCTCTTCTAAAAATACAAAAAATTAGCCAGGCATGGTGGCAGGCACCTGTAATCCCAGCTGCTGGGGAGGCTGAGGCAGGAGACTCACTTGAACCTGAGAAGCAGAGGTTGCAGTGAGCCGAGATCACACCACTGCACTCCAGCCTGGGCAACAGAGTTATTTAGACTCTGTCTAAAATAATCGTCATCACCATCATCATCATCATAGTACAGGTGGTATGTGGCTTGTGAAAAAATCAAAATCCTCGAAGTGGTAAGGGAATAACAACAGCTTGGGAAATACTCAAAGGCACTTATCACAAAATCTCTAAAGCCAAAACTCAAACCATACACAGAACAAGACCCAAAGGTGCTGAGGGGCCATGCAACGAGCTGAGTCAAGAAGTACTACAGTCCTAGTCTCACCATTGACTGATCACGTGACTCGCACAAGTCAGGGGGCCTCTCTGAGCCTCGGTTACCTCTTCTTTAGTGGAAAGGCTACTCTATACTTCAAAGGGGTGCTGTTAGGGTGGGACAGGACACTGACTCTGCAAATACTTGCGTGCGGTCCAGTTGAAAATTAAAATGCACCCTTTCTGTGATGATAATTGGGTGATTGTCAAGACATAGTGGTACCCAGCAGGCACCAGGTATTGTCCCGGCAGGTACAGCAGGGCACAAAACAGCAAAATATACTCTCATAGGGCTTACATGAAAAAGTGCTTTAGAATGTTTAGGATAAAGTGATACTTTTTCATGATAATCCATGACCATTTTCGGAATATGGGGAAGCATTTCCTAGACATGTGGTGGTCAAGAGGCCATTTATGAAATCAAAGTGAACAGAGACAAGGCCACCTCATGCCCCTGCTGAAAAACAGCCTTCCCAGCTTTCTCAAAGCCCAGGTGCAAGATGAGTGTCAAGGAACAGAGAGAAACCAAAGAAGATGAAAGAGGTACCCTGACGTTCCCAGGCATGCGGTCTTTCTGGCATTGGGTCTCCTGGGTTCCCATGTTTGACACTGATGGAAGAGAAACAATTCATACCAGAAAGAAAGAGGAAGAAAGAAAACGCATGCATTCTAAACAGAGGTTGGCAAACTAAGGTTCGCAGATCAAAACCAGCCCCGCAGCCTGTTTTGCTACAGCCCTTGAGCAAAGAATGATTTGTACGAGTTTAAAAGGTTGGGGAAAAAAAAAAAAAGATGACTGCCTCTTGACTCGTGCAAAGTATACAAAATTCAAATGTTGGTGCCTGCAAATAAAGTTTTATTGGAACACAGCCACACCCACTCATTTACTACTGTCTATAGCAGTTTTGGTGCTATAGTCAGAGTGGAATAGTTGTGACAGAGACCATGTGAGCCTCCAAGAGAAAAAAAGTACTATCTGGCACTTCACAGGACAAAAAAAGTTTAACACCTTGTTCTAGAAGGAAAACCGACATCTCTGCTCATTGTCATATGAGATGCTTAACATATCTTGCACCGACCCCCCTTGAGATCCCACCTTGACCCCTAAGCGGCTGTGTGGCCTTGGGCAAGTCACTTAATTTCTCTCTGCTGAAGGCGGCCATTAAGAACCTCCGGAGCCAGTAAACATGTTCATTTCTCACCAAATTGCGCACTCAGAGGGGCAGGAACTGTGCTGTTTTCATCACTGCATCCCCAGTGCCAGCACTTAGTAGGCGGTCGCCCAAGTGTTTGTTGGGTGACTATTGAATAGCCCCTGGACAACATTCAGCACACAGTGGGTGGACAGTACTGTGACCTTCAATGAACTTGAAAAGAGAAACTGGCGATTCCACGAAAGGGAAGCCAATCCGGGGAATCGAAGGCAGGAGACGAATGGAAGAGGCTCCGCCAGGTGACACAGCACAGAGTTCCCGGCAGGCTGAAGCGTCTGAGGACACTATGAGGGGATACGTGAGCCAGAGGGGAATGGGAGGACCAGCAGCACCCCCAGCTGTGGCTGAGGGGACAAGATGTGAGCCAAGATGCACCCTGGACGTGGAAGTCTGTAAGCTTCTCTGCCCAGCTCAGAGGAGCCAGCACCAGAAGCAAGCAACTCAACGGGTCTCACTGCGAGTCTGCCTGCTTGACCTTGGCGCTGACCTGCGGTCACTTCCCTTCTTGCAGAGGAGAAAGGTCTTTTCATCAAGAAGCCCGGCCCACCCCTCCGCCCCCTCTCCCCAAAAAAGGCTGCTTAGAAATTATTTCAGAATTAATTCAGCCCAAGGATTCTTGGGGGACGTTTCTTCAAGGTGAAGAGGGTCCACATCTCCCAGATCCCAATGCAGCGGACTAAAGTAACAGGCTCCCTTTTCTCCACCAGCGCGCCTCTGGCCTCCGGGTGTCCCCCACCCCTCAGCACCCAGTGCCCGGGAGAGACGACGTCCTTGTCCCTCCTGGTCGGAACAGCTGCCTCAGGCTTGGTCTGCCGGCCAATTAGCCGGAGCCGTCACCACAGCAACGGCAGCTGACGGGCCGGGCTGCTAGCTCGCCCCGGGCCGCCCTCCCCACGGCCCCTCCCCTGGGGTGGGGTGCCAAGGAGAGGGAGGGGCGGGGGGGAAGAAAAGTCCGCCCCACCCCCCATTCCCTCCCCAAGAGGCAAGGGTGCGCTTTGCAGAGTCCACATAGGACCCTCCATCCCGGGGTTTGGGGGTCCCCAGTCTCTCCTCCCGGGGCGCACCCCTGTTGCTGCAAGGGTTGCCCGCGCACGGGCATCCTTTTTCTCGAAGCAAGTTTGTGGGAGCCTAGCCGTGGGCCCTCCCTTCCGCGCGCTCCCAGCCGGAGGGGGCGCAGCACCCCCTACCCGCACCCCGGACCTTGCCCCCAGCCTCAGCCCTACCTGGATGTACGCCATTTTCGCCCGCGCGCACTCACTCCGGCCCGGGCATGGCGCCGCCACGGCCACTTTGCCCTCGCCAACAGCGGAGGGGGAAGAAAGCAAAGGGGGAAAGGAAGAAAAAAGCAGCCGGTGGCCCCAGACGTGACTGGAGTGGCTGATGAGCGGCGCCCGCCCCTCCGCCGGCCGCCCCGTCCTTGCCTTTCCCTGCGTTCCGGCTCTCGGAATCCGGGCCGCCTCCCCGGTTCGGAGAGATCGGTTGCCCAGGGCCCCCGCCTCGGTCTCCCTCGCTGTCCTGTGCTCCCCCCCGAGGCGCTCTCCAGGCTGGAATAAGGCCCGGGCGCCTGGGCAAGGAGCCCGGGGCAGCCGCGGGGACTGCAGCGACCCCAGCGCAGGCGGGGCCGGAGACGCTGGGGCCCGAGCGCGCGGGAGGCGGGGGAGGGGATGGGGATGGAGAAGGGGGTGGGAGGGGGCGGTACACAGGTCAGCCCATCCTGCTGGCAAGGGGGCTGGCACCTACCGAAAGCAGGGCCCCCGGGGCAGCCGTGGAGCGAAGGGGACACAGTGCAGCCTGCCATGAAGTCTGCAGCAGGGAAGGTCCTCCCTATCCAGCCCTCTCCCCAAACTGGGTTGGAAAAACTTTATTCCCGCCCCACCCGACGCGCCTAGCACGGTTGCGGTGAGGATCGCAGAGGCTGCTTGGATGGGAGCCTCAAGTTAAGGTGGGCATAGGGCGTCCCAAACGGAGGTGCTGTGTCCAGGGCTTCAGGGGGCGCGCGGAGAGAGCGGAGCGCCCCTTTACTCTAACCCTGCCGGAGTTGCGCCCTGGACGCAACAGGTCTAGTGCGGGGCGGCCCGGCAGCGCCACCCAGCGTCGTGCCCGGCCTCGTGTGCTCCTCTGCCCACCGGCTGCCGGCCGCCAGTGAGCGTGCGCCCCGGGGCGTGTCCACCGCCGCCCTCCTGCCTGACCTCGTGTCTGGGGCGCCCTGGACCCACAGGCCTCCATCAAACCTCCCAGTCCAAGGCCTCTGGCTCTCCACTCAGAGATTCGAGGTGGAACATTGCCCTCCTCTGGATTTATTTTATTATTTTATTTTATTTTATTTTATTTTATTTTATTTTATTTTAGACACAGAGTGTCACTCTGTCACACAGGCTGTAGTGCGGTGTGGGGTAATCTTGGCTCGCTGCAACCTGCGCCTCCCAGGTTCAAGAAATTCTCGTGCCTCAGCCTCCCGAGTAGCTGGGACTACAGGCGCCCGCCACCAAGCCCGCTAGATTTTGTATTTTTCGTAGAGAAAGGGTTTCACCATATGAGCCAGGCTGGCCTCGAACTCCTGGCCTCAAGTGATCTGCCTGCCTCGGCCTCTCAAAATGCTGGGATTACGGGCGTGAGCCACTGTGCAGGCCGGATTTCTTTTTAATATGCCCAGTCATCTCCTGTTGCTGGGCACCAGCTTATCAGCCTGTTAATTTTAACCTCCCAGTGCCTCTTTTTCCTCAGTAAAAACAGGAGAAAATCTCCACCCTGCCTATCCTCCAGGGCTGTTTTGTGGGAATAAACGAGAAAATGAATATGGAAGTAACAAACAAAAGATGGATATTCAGATGCATATATTTTTTGTCTAAAAATCTAGCAGGCCTATACATTTTTTTAGTATGATATATTTAGTTTGTAGCATATAGCACGTAACGCATATTGAGTGCTTATGATTCTGCAGGCATACACGTCTCAACACTTCACAAGCATTATTTCATTTCAACCTGCAGTACCTTGATCACTCTATCAGCTAGCACTCTGTCCAGCCAGAGTAGGTACTGAATAATTGTTTTTGTTGCCCTTATTCACTCTGCTTCCTGAGGGAGGTGGTATGATTATCTCCAATTTATGAGGGACTGGAGTCCGGAGAGGTAAAGCCTCTACCAAGGCCTGACAGCTGGTAGCCCGGGGCACTGGCCTTTGAACCTACAAGTCCAGGAATGAACCCAAAGTGGCCACTCCTAATCACTTTGTGGTATTTATCCACAATCTTTCTCCAGCACTGATGGCAGGGCATGCCAGGTGGGGAGTGGGCCTCACAGAGGAGGATGCCTATTGGGACGGGTGCTCCTTGGGGGCACTTGAGGGAGTTGGAGGAATTTGCTAGGTGTTCCCATAAGTAAAAATAATTAACCCTTTTTCACCTGAGGTCAGGAGTTTGAGACCAGCCTGGCCAACATGGTGAAACCCCGTCTCTACTAAAAATACAAAAATTAGCCAGGCATGGTGGCAGGCACCTGTAATCCCAACTACTCCGGAGGCTGAGGCTAGGAGAATCGCTTGAACCTGGGAGGCAGTGGTTGCAGTGAGCTGAGATTGTGCCACTGCACTCCAGCCTGGGTGACAGAGTGAGACACCATCTCAAAAAACAAACAAACAAACAAACAAAGTTAACCCTTTTTGAGGTCTGTGTACCAGGCACTGTTCCCAGCCCTTTACACGAATTTCAATCTTTTAATTTTCTGATTACCATGAGGTAGGCACTAGTACTGTCCCACTCTTTAGGTGAGAAAAAAAGAGGCATGAAGAGGTGAAGTTGGCCAGGCGTGGTGGCTCATGCCTGTAATCCCAGCACTTTGGGAAGCCAAAGTGGGTGGATCACTTGAGGCCAGGAGTTCAAGACCAGCCTGGCAACATGGTAAAACCCTACAAAAATTTTCTCTACAAAATATAAAAATTAGCCCGGCATTGGTGGCTCACACCTGTAGTCCCAGCTACTTGGGAGACTGAGGCTGAAGAATCACTTGAGCCCAGGAGATTGAGGCTATACTAACCTGAGATCACACCACTGCACTCCAGCCTGGGTGACACAGTAAGACCCCATCTCAAAAAAAAAAAAAAAAATGAAGTCATTTGCCCAAGGTGTATCATGCCAGACCACTGTTAACTCCTATAGGAATGATACCATGTCCAAGAGGCCAAAAAGAGACCTAGATACAGTGAACGAGACCTAGGGTTTATTGGGGAAACTTACATACAGGGACAATCCGGTGGCAGCTGGCTGGACAGGAGAACCTCTATTGTTTATATAAAAAGCATGCAGTTTATGTAGCGTTTTCACTTAGCACCCTCCACCTAGCAACTTCCTTTTGGCCCTTTAACCCAAAACAAAGGGCCTCAATTGTTTATATAAAAAGCATGTTTATATAAAAAGCATGGAGTTTATATAGCATTTTCGCTTAGCACCCTCTATCTAAGCAACTTCCTTTTGACCCTTTAACCAAGGGTTTTGCCTCTTTAACCCAAAACAAAGGGCCTCAATTGCCTGTACAGCCTGCATTCCAAGGGACAGGCAGGAGACCCA
Source organism: Theropithecus gelada (assembly GCF_003255815.1). Taxonomy (NCBI): domain Eukaryota; kingdom Metazoa; phylum Chordata; class Mammalia; order Primates; family Cercopithecidae; genus Theropithecus; species Theropithecus gelada. Next base: position 64,655,213 of record NC_037688.1, read on the forward strand.
GACATCCTTCATAGATAAGGAGTGAATCTCCAGGTTGGCCACTCCCGGATTCCTGAGCTCTGAACGGTGAATACACATTCTTCTTAGACCATAGTGTCGTTCGCAGGGTAAGCTAAGTTCAATTATTGCCGTCAGATGTGTCTGCCCTGCAGGGTGTGTATGTGTCTGCCCTGCAGAGTGCATATGGCTTCCAGGAGCTGGGTTTCAAACCTAAACTTGAATCCTTTCCCTAGCCCCTGCACCATGCTGCCTAATAATGCCTGGTCTTGGAGGAGGGGGATGACCCTGTCCCCAGAATTTTTTAGTACCTTAATCCCTTATGACCTGAAACTATCCAAGAATACTAAACACCTCTCCAGCAAAAGAAGAGGTTATTTAAAATGTGGATAATAGAACCTGCCTCTGGTACTATGAAATGTTTTAAATGTGTGCAAAGCACCTGGCAAAATAGGTATTTGATAAATGCTTGTTGAATGAGCAAATGGATTGCAACAACAGCTAACATGGACGCTTTCAACTCTCAATAACCAAGTGGTTATTATGTTTGAGTGCTAAGCCCTTCATATTCGTTTTTGTTTCATCCCTACTGGATCCTTACAAGGCCTTACAAGGTGGGTACTGTCAAGGTCCCCAGTTTACGGGTGAGGAAACTGAAGTCCTGAGATGAGAAGCAAAGTGAGTTGCCCAAGGGAAACAGCTGACAAGAGACAGGGACAGGATACAAATGCAGATCTGGTTAGCAATAAAGGCTCAACTCATCATGGCTGCACCATTATCAGATGAAAGAATGGACGATCAGTTTAAGTCCTTCATCAGGGGAGTGTCAGATGAGTTCCAGGATCCCACTGCTTTGCAAGCCTCTCCCTGCCTTTCACGGGGACCTGAAGTCCAGCTTTTCAATGTAACTTGGACTCAGATCAAGGCTGTGCCTGCAAAGCTGGCACCTTTACAGGTCTCGATGGAGAAGGCCCCAATCTAGGAGGTAAACAAATGCATGGAATGATATGTGACCTGTGGTGTGATAAAGGGAGTCTCAGGGGACTGTGGGGTTACAGGTGAGAGACCCCAACCTAGTGTGATGAAGGATCACAGAAGGTTTCCCGGAGAGGCTGACATTAAACTGAGTTCCAAAGAACCAAAGATGGGGAGTGGTGCTTATTTGGGAGGTCCATGAACTTAGAAAGGAAAAAAGTTACGTCGCCATTGTCACCAACCTCCTTCTGAAATTTAGTGTTTCCTTCCATTATGAATGCAGGCAACAAACCAACACAAGCGTAGCACTTACTCAGGACTTTGTCACCAACAATGATCATGTGTAGTCTATCTCATTACACTTGCGGTTGTTGCAAATGACTTGAAATTTCATTTATGTTCTTTACTGCTTGAAAATTACAAATAGTTATTAGGCCCACCTCTAAATCAGTCTATTTAATGTGTTAACAAAGAAGCAAAGACATGACCATATTTAAATTTGTTTAAACATTTTGATAACTGTATATCAGTGTTCATTATAATTTCATTATCAATCTATGTATTCTATTCTATGATTCTAAAAACATTATTCTGAAGGGCTCCATAGGCTTTGGTGGATGGCCAGGGTTTCATGACACAGAAAGTAGTAAGAAAGCCCTGAAGGTAGCCTCTGCATTAGCTTAGAGGTGAGAAAGGGAACTGGGGAGAGGCAGGTGGCAGGTGTGGCTCCACAGGTAGTGGATGCCAGATGTCAGGTGGCCTCCTAAGTTACCCCATGGAAAAGCAGAGAGGATTGTGATCAGAAAGATTTTGGCAGGGCTGTGTGCATGTCTATCTGTCTGTCTACCTGGCTGTCTTTGGACATGGAACAGACAAGCCTGGAGGCAGAGAGGCCAGCGAGGAGATGTTGCAACAATCTAGGTGAGAAATGATGCAAGTCTGAACCAAGATAATGGCAGTGAACCAATGGCAGTACCAGAGTGAAAGGTGATGAGGTCATGGAAGGCAAGGAAGGCTAGAGAGATGCAGGTGTGCTGCAGGAGGAGGAGGGGTTTATGTCTGAATACACTGAGTCTCAGATATGTATTATCTAGGGTTCCTGGAAGAAGTCCAATTCAATTAAACTTGGGCAGAAAAGAATTTATGGGCTCATTAACTGGAAAGTCAAAGGGCAAATCCTGTGGGCATGGTTGGAAATAGGGATGCAACTGAAGTCATAAGAGCTTGCTCTCTCTCTAAATATAAGTCCCACCTCTTTACAGCATCTCTCTGAAAATCAGGGGGTTTTTTTCTTCCTAGAGTAGGTTTGCTTTACATGGCAGGAAAATGGCCACTAGTGATCTTAAGTTTATATTCTTACAGTTTATGCTCCAAAAAGAAAAGACTGTTTTGTTTTGTTTTGGTTTTAGTTTTGGTTTTGGTTTTGGTTTTTTTTTTGAGACAGAGTCTTGTTCTGTTGCCCAGGCTGGAGTGCAGTGGCACAATCTCAGCTCACTGCAACCTCAACCTCCCAGGTTTGAGCAATTCTCCTGCCTTCACCCCCCAAGTAACTGGGATTATAGGCGTGCACCACCTTGCCTGGCTAATTTTTGTATTTTCAGTACAGATGAGGTTTCACCATGTTGAGCAGGCTGGTCTCGAACTCCTGACCTCAGGTGATCTTCCCAGAGACTTTTTTTTTTTTGAGACAGGGTCTCACTCTGTTGCCCAGGGCAGAGTGCAGTGATGCAATCATGGCTCGCTGCCGCCTCCAACTCCTGGGCTCAGGCAATCCTCCCACCTCAGCCTCCCAGGTAGCTGGGATTATAGGTGCATGCCACCACACCTGGCTGATTTAAAATTTTTATTTTGTAGTCATGGAGTCTCGCTTTGTTGCTCAGGCTGGTCTCAAACCCCTGGCCTCAAGCAATCCTACCACCTTAGCCTCCCAAAGCACTGGAATTACAGGCAAGAACCACTGTGCCCGGCAAGAAAAGAGATTTTTATACCAAACTAATGGAAAACTTCTGGCCATACTTCTCATGCCTACTGTTGTCCAGAGGACCCTGTACTCTGCTTCAGTCAGCCTGGACTAAGTGACCAGGTGACGAGGGATATGTGAGCCCCATGAGCTGTGATCTCACAAGGGCTGCAGAGAGGGAAGGAGTTGGTTCTCTAAGAACAGCTGCTGGGAGACAAAAAGAAAAAACAAAAAAACAAAAAACATGGCCACGATAAAGTCACAGTGGAGCACTCAGGCGGAGATGGGCAATGGGCAGATTAGATGGTTCTGGAATTCAGCCCCTCTTAACACAGAATGACATTCAGAGCTGATGAACAGGGAATGAGGCTTCAGTCACTTCCTGAAGGCACCCAGGGGCTCATTTTTATCTCCAGCTTCTAAAAAGAACCAGGCCTTTCACCTTCTTCCCTTGAACACCCACCTACCCAGTCCTGGATGGCAGACACATGCACATAATAATGGTCTTCTCTTCAGGATCCTTAGATAGGTAGTTAGAGGTGCCAAAGCAAACTACGGTCCTGAAAATACCTACTATAATTAAAAAGCACCAGAAATGCAAAAGCAGCCCCCGGCATCCATACGAACAACACAGATTCTAGTTAGGTGACTTTCTATTTCTGCCATACAGGCTGATGGCACTTGTCTCCTAAGTCAGTTTTAATTACACAGCTTCTCAAACATGCTATTCAGATCCTATTTTAGCAATACCTGTAACCCTGGGCAGTGTTTTTGAATGCTAGGGAAGTAAGAGGGCCCCAGGCTAATTAAATAGCTTAGTCTGAAATAGGAATGGCAACCTCTTGTTAACTATGATCCCAAGAGCAGACATAACCAAGTAACCCCATGTGGAAGTCAGACTCCTTTCATCTTCATCCTCCCCACGGGCTGCGTGGTTTGACAGCAAGAGATCTGACTTGGGCCAGGCATGGTGGCTCATGCCTGTAATCCCAGCACTTTGGGAGGCTGAGGTAGGCGGATCACGAGGTTAGGAGATCGAGACCATCCTGGCCAACATGGTAAAACCCCGTCTCTACCAAAATACAAAACATTAGCCGGGTGTGGTGGTGAGCACTTGTAGTCCTAGCTACTCAGGAGGCTGAAGCAGGGGAATCACTTGAACCTGGGAGGTGGAGGTTGCAGTGAGCCAAGATTGCACTGCTGCACTCTAGCCTGGTGACAGAGCAAGATGCTGTCTCAACAACAACAACAAAGAAGAGATCTGACTTCTAGTCCAGCCTTGCTTACGTGATAGCTGTGTGACCTCAAGTAAGTCACTTCACCTCTGCGAGCCTCAGTTTTCCTCATCTGCAGAATGGGTATACTCCCCTGCCAGCCTGGTGAGAGATAAAGCAAAGGAGAAAAATATACTTGAAACACTAACATGTAGTTCATGAGTAGTAGTTCTCTGTTTCTTCCGCTTAAAAGCGTAAGTTTATTTTTATTTCTTTTCATTTTCTTTTCTTTTCAAGACAGGGTCTCACTCTGTTACCCAGGCTGGAGCACAGTGGTACAATCACAACTCACTATAGTCTTGATTTCCAAGGCTCAAGTGATCCTCCCATATCAGCCTCTCAAGTAGCTCAGACTACAAGCACACGCCACCATGCCTGGCTAATTTTTAAATTTTTTTTGCAGAGATGAGGTCTTGCTATGTTGCCCAGGCTGGTCTCAAACTCCTGGGCTCAAGCGATTCTCCTGCCTCACTCTCCCAAAGTGTTGGTATTACAGGCATAAGCCGATATACCTGGCCCCCTCTTTTTTTTTTATTTTATAGTTGGAAGAGAAGATCGAGTGTTAGGGAGGAAGAAGAGATAGCATGGAAGTTAAAATCCTGGACTTTGGACTCAGCCTGCCACTTACTAGCTGTGTGACCTTGGACATGCTTCTCTGTGTGGCTCAGCTTCCTCCTCAGTGAACAGGATACTAACAGCCACCATTTAGCGGAAGTAAGGATTTAGTGGGCCAATCTAGATTTATCCCTCAGCACAGCACCTGCCACCATTTATTTATTCAATAAATGCTAGCTAGTACTATTTTTTATTTTTAACATAAACACATCACACAGACAGGTTATATTATTACTAGTCATTGTACTAGGTGCTTTATTTACTCTGAACAATTTTCTTTTTTTGTTCGTGGCTCACACCTGTAATTCCAGCACTTTGGGAAGCTGAGGCAGATAGATCACTTGAGCTCAGAAGTTCAAGACAGGCCTGAGCAACATAATGAAATTCCGTCTCTACAAAAAACACAAAATTAGCCGGGTGTGGTGGTGTGCACCTGTTTGCCCAGCAACTTGGGAGGCTGAGGTGGGAGGATTGCTTGAGCCTGGGAGATTGAGGCTGCAGTGAGCCGAGATTGCGCCACTGCACTCCAGCTTGGGTAACAGAGTGAGACCCTGTCAAAAAAGAAAAAAGAAAAGGTTGAGAAAACAGAACAATACATCAGACAGGAGGACAGGCATTCATCAAACTTGACTGTGCACAGAAAGTAGGGAGCTGCGCTGTATCCTGAAACCCGTTATTTTCAGACTCCTCACCCAGAGATTGTGATGCAGTAGAGTTAGAAGTGAGGTTTGGGGATTTGCATTTCCTGATGAGCTTCCCTAGAGATGATGATGCAGGTGGTCTAAACTTTGACCTTGACGCTAGCATGCTGGGACATCATTTTGGTGATGTTCACACACTTCCTATCTAGGACGATGACGACCACCAGCCAGGCTGCACCCCTGGCCCCCTATCCCAAGGGATGTTCCATTGGCTCAAACAGGTCAGGATGGGAGATTGCACAGAGTGGGAGGATGGGCCTCACGGTGCCCATAAAGCCCTGAAGATGTTTGACTTATCCGCGATGCTTGACCTCCAGCCAGTCCCTTCCTCCTACCAAACATCTCTTCATCTTGCATGCTGTCTGCTGATATCACTCCTAAGGATCTTGCTTAGGGGAAGGAGTCTGATGGTCTCGCCTTTGAAACCCCCTGAAGCCCCTGCCCCATCCTACCTCCAGCCTCCACATTGGTTCAAGAATTTCCACTACAGATGTTCCTGTCTGAGGCTGGTAGCTACAGTCAGTCAAACCCTCTCCACCCCATGATTCAGAAAAGGGTAGCTAATTATGTAATCTTCAAGAAGGAAAATGTGAGGGTGACTTAATAATGGGCTGCAAACATGTGAAGCGTTATTAGCAGGAAGCTGGTGACCACCTGTTCCCTCTCTCTGCCACTGCTAGGAAGAACAGAGGTAGGATTTACCTGCAGAAATCAAAGAGAGCTTCAGGGTAGGCATAAGCATTGGTAGCACTGATGTGGTTACAAGAGGCGGCATATAAAATCCACTATCCTGGGACTTATGGAAAGGGAAGAAGCATTGGATTTGATGTGGTGTCTCCGTTAGAGGCAGGGAGGAGGGCGCAAGGCTGTGAGCAACTTTGAGACGGGGATTTTGTCTTGCTCAGCCCAGATCCCTGGCACCTGGCACTCTGTAGACCAGTGGTTCTCAAAGCATGGTCCCTGGACCAGCAGCATCGGCATCTCCTGGGACCTTGCCAGAAATGCAGAATCCCAGGTCCTTCCTATACGGACTGAATCAGAGCCTCTAGGCGCCAAGAAATCCTCCAGGTGATTCTAATGCTGGCTGAAGTGTGAGAACCATGAAGCTTTCAAATTTACTGTGCGTTTCACTCAGGGAATCTTGTGAAAGAGTCAATAAGTCTGGATCATGGCCTGAGATTCTGCATTTTTAAAAACTATTTTTTTTTTAAATTTAGGCTCGAGTGTACACGTGCAGTTTTGTTACATGGGTATATTGTGTGATACTGATGTTCGGGCTTATAATGATCCCGTTGCCCAGATAGTGAACACAGAACCCAATAGGTTGTTTTTCAACCCTTGCCCCCCTTCCTTCTCCTCCCTTTTGGGGTCACCAGTGCTTATTGTTCCCATATTTATGTCCATGTGTACCCCATGTTTAGCTTCCATTTATAAGTAAGAACATTCTGTGTTTGGTTTTTTGTTTCTGCATTAATTCGCTTAGGATAATGGCCCCCAACTGCATCCCTATTGCCACAGAGGATGTTATTTTATTCTTTTTGTGGTTGCATAGTATTCTCTGGTGTATATGTACCACATTTTCTTTTTCAATCCACCATTGATGGGCACTTGAGTTGATTCCCTGTCTTTGCTACTGTAAATAGCGCTGCAATGAACATACGAGTGCCTTTTCGGTAGAATGATTTATTTTCCTTTGGGTATATATACCCAGCAATGGGATTGCTAGGAGTTTCTGCATTGCTTACAAGCTGTACATGATGCTGATGCTGCTAGTCCACAGACCACAGATTGAGTAGCAAGGATCTAGAATAGATGCTTTTACCCCTGCACACACCTGAGGGCTCAGCTCACTGCCACAGGGAACATGAAAAGGACCAGAAGGCAGATAGACCCTGTCCCAAGGCAGGTGGGATACAGTTGAAATAATATGGAGTCACAGAGACCTCAGTTCAAATAGGGACTATGTTGCTCACCAGTATTCTGGGCCTCGGTTTCTTCATCAGTAAATGGGCATGTAATCTGCTTTCCTGGGACGTATGACATCCCAGGTGGTTGGAGATGCAGATGAAATGAAGGAGTTGGAAACTCCTGGCATAGTGTCTAGCATGTGGCACCCACTCTGCCATATAGTTCCCCTTCCTCTGAATGATCAGGTCTCATGTGATGATCTGGGGCCTGTCATGATTGAGGGCACCCATTAGTCATGCCAACACCAACATCAACAAGGTGTTCTCTCTTTCTCTCCTTCTGCTTTGACCAACTGTCTGCCTTTTAGAGCCTTGTAATCTAGTAGAAAATGCAAGGTCCATCTTCTTTTCTCCTATGGAAATAGAGTTATGACTGGGCATGTAGCTGCCCAGCTAGAATCTACGTGATTTACTGATGTATCTGAGTTTCTGATGGATCTGGACTTAGGAGCTCAAACCATGAAGCTGGTTCTCTGTCTTTCCACTTCTCATTTTTCCTTCGACCTATCTCCACAAATCTCCAAAATGTGTTCCCAGCCTGAATGGGAACTCTGAACTCCAGGACACCATATATAACCTGCCGCTTCTTCTCCAACAGCATGTTTAAGAAAAGAGGTTTTCAAATTGTGGTTAAACACAGTTTCCCACCTGTTTTTGTAAATACAGTTTTATTGGAACACAAGTTTTCTATGGGAGTTTTCATGCAGCAGTGGCAGGGTTGAGTTGTTGTGACAGAGACTGTATGGCTTGCAAAGCCCAAAATATTTACTATCTGGCCCTTTACAGGAAAAAAAATCCAACCCCTATCTAAGAAGCATAACAAGTTTTGTATTCCAAGAGCAAATTTCTGACCTGTTCCTTAATCCCCTAAACCTGCTTCTTCCTCTGTCTTCCCTCTCCAAGTTGCTCAAGTCAGAACCCTTGGAGCCATCCTTGAGATATAGATATAAAAATATAGATACAGATTCTCTTGTACCTTACACCCAATCAGAAAAACCCTGTTAAATCTTGTCCTCTTTACATTTCAAATATACCCAGAATCTGACAATTTATCATCATTTCCCATGAGGTCCCATGAGAGATGTTGAGGTCCCATAATCTCTCCCCTGGATTATTTCAGTAACTTCCTAACTGGACTCTCTATTTTCTCCATCACCAACTCCTACCTGATACTCTATTCTCAACCAGAAGCCCACATGAGCTGTAGAAATATAAGTCATACTATGTTATTCCTCTACTCAAAGCCCTCCAGTAAATTTCCATCTCAGCTAAAGTAAAAGTCAAAAAGATTCCACATAACCTGGCCCTCCATCATCTACCTCTTTGTTCTCATGTTTACTACCATCCCTTCATTCCATTCCAGCCACACCAGCCTCCTTGCTGTTCCTTGAGCACCAGATAAGCTCCCAGCCCTGGGCCTCTGTGCTTGAACTTTCTGCCTGTTTCACTCACCCCTCTGAAATCCTCCATGGCTTACTCCTTCATCTCTATGACAGGAAGCTTCTAAGATGGCCCACAGTGATCCTCTTCCTGGTATTAACACCCCTGTGTAATCTCCTCCCATTGAGTGCGGGCAGGACCTATCACAGGTGATGGATGTCACTTCTGTGATTAGGCTACATGAGGCAGTAATTTCTGTCTTGGCGGCAGATTGCCTCCCTTGCTGTCTTTGGGGAAGCAAGTCGGTATTTTGGAGACACCTACATGGCAAAGAAATGAGAGTGTCTAGCTAGGAACTGAGATCCTCATTCCAACAGACCTAGAAGAACTGAAATTCTGTAAACTACCACGTGAGTGTGGGAGCTGATCCTTCCCTCATTGAGCCTTCAGATAAGAACACAGCCCTGCCAGCACCTTGATTAAAGACTTGTGAGAGATCCTAAAGTAGAAAATCTAGCTAAGCTATGCCTAACTCCTGGACCACAGAAACTGTAAGTTAATAAATATCTGTTCTTTTAAGCAGTTAAATGTAGGGTAATTTGTTAAACAGCGTTAAATAATACTTCACCTTCTCATTCTGATCTTCTTTGACGTTTCTCTTTAAAATAGCAATGTTTATTCTTGCCTAGGAGCTCCCAGTTCCCCTGCTCTGCCTAATTTTTCTCCATAATACATATCACCATGTGACATATCATATGAAAATATATTTTTTATATTTTTTTGTGGTCTGTTTCCTCAACTAGAAGTAAACTCTTTGAGCACAAGGGCTTTATTTCTTCCACAGTTGAATCACTAATATCTGGAACAGTGCCTAAAATGTAGAAGCTGCCCAATAATATTGTCAGATGAATGAATGAATCAATGAATGAATGAATTCTGTTGACAGTCTCCTTCCACAAAAGTGGACAAATGGCACTAATGGATATCAACTTTACAATTTCCTAGCACAGCAATCCCAATGAGAAAAGAGATTTTTCCAGACATCCATCTATATCTATCCAGAAAAGGCCCAATTGGACCCACTTGGGTCTTGTCTCTCTTTGTTAAGAAAAACATGGAAAAATGTCCTAAATAAAGCGTGTGATCTTCTGACACCCCCATAACAATTTTGCCTTCTCGAGAGTAGCAGAAGAGTTTTAACACTTTGTTCATTGTTCTCAAATAAGGCTCAATGAGGCCTACCTATGTACTATTTCAGGAAGAGCTTGTTTCTCTAGGTGAGGAAGAATTCAGTATTGTCTAAAGAGCCATCACTCTGCACAAAGATTTACATGCCAATCTTCACAACAGCATTATTCATAATTGCCAACAAGTGGAAACAATCCCGAAGTCCATTGATAGGCTAATGGATAAACAAAATGTAGTATAGTCATACAATGGAATGCTTTTCTGCAATAAAAGGGAATGAACTACTGATGCATGCTACAACTTAGATTACCTCAAACACATCATACTAAGTGAAAGAAGCCAGTCGCACCGCTGCCTCCACCTCGAAAAATAAAAATTAAGAAAACCCACACATATTGTATGGCTCCATTTATATGAAATATCCAGAAAGGGAAAATCTATAAAGACACGAGGTAAACTAGTGGTTTCCCAGGGCTGGGAATGGAAAACGGGGAATGAATGTAGACTGCACAAAAGATTGGGGGGTGGCGGTGGTGATGGAAACGTTCTAAAACTGTACTATGGTGATGATTGCATGACTTTGTGAATCACTGTAAATCATTAAATTGTGCACTTAAAATGGGTGAATTTTATGATATGTAAATTATATGTCAGCAAAGCTGTTTTTATAAAGAAAATAAAATGAAAATGAAAAAGTTGCTAAACTTTTTTAAATTCTATGTTGAAAGGATCCTCTGTCAAATTGTCTTTGAGAATCATGCTTCCTTCCTTTTTAGATGTTTCTGTGAAAGATCAATGTAAAATGTTCCTTCAGTGTCTCAAAAATATAAATGAAGTTTATAAATAAATTGATGAATACTTCTAAATGGCCTGATTTCTGCCCTGTGTAAGGCAATAAAAGGGGCCATAACATTCCGACTTTTGAAATGGTTTTCTGGTCATGTTTGCAGAGCCATCGTTGTCTGACCTCATCACTGACTGAACTGCACCAGCTCCAAGGGCCATTGCCCATCAAAGCAACTGACAAATGCCACATTCACAGAGAAAACAGGAATAGTGAAAGCAAAGTCTTGCATTGTGACTACTGGGGATTGAGGAAGGGTAAAATGCTCTGATTCGCCTGTCTTATAGTGACCTGCAATTTCCATTTCAATGTAATCAAAGGAGGATGGAGGTAATCTCAACTTTGGTAGCCCTTGAAGTGCTACCCTGGATCAATGGCAGGTGCAAGGGAGGATGTAGCACTGCAATTGGCCCAGCCTGCATCACATGTCCATGCCTATGGGAGGGGTAGCACACCAAGATTTGTAGCCCCACTAGAAACATATAGAACAAGAGATGGATAGTTCCCACTAAAGGAAATAAAATGATGAGACAGAAATATCAGGTAACTTATATTATTTCCATGTGCAGAAAAATCATAATGGGTCAAGATGCTCTGTGGGTAAAGGCAGTCAGTATTGTAAGCGACAGTTTAACAGAGGTTTATGGGGCAGTGAGCTGGTTACAGTGAGATCCCCGGTTAAAGTCAGCCTTGTACCCATCCAAGTATTCTGTTTCCATTCAAGGGGACATACACGTGCTGAGGACTATGGGAGGGCATGTGTTGCAAAGGGGATGGTCCCTGGATGACCCACACGGTAGGCAGCTCAGTGCCAATTCCCTTTCACTTCTCAGACTTACACTTGTGCAGATCTGGCTACACAAAATTAGGAGAATTCTGTGCAAGATGAAAATTCAAGACCCCTAATTCAAAATTATTAAGGATTGCAAGATAACCACAGCAATGCATCAAGCCAAGTAGAGGATCCCTCTGAGCACTGGACTTGTGCCATTGCCCAGGTCCTATGCTCACATCACCAGTCCTGTCATCATGACATAAATTTCTTCTTCCTTGTCCAATCTAGGGGACTTCGGTACCTTCTCCTCTGAGTCACTCCTGCACTACCTCTTCCTTCATCCACAGCACACCCACTTACCTAGAATTGAGAACTAAAACCGGAAACAAAAACAAAAGATCAAAAGAGCCACTTCTCTCAGCAAGTTTAAATCCAAATATCTCTGAGGCCAGAGAACTCTGTGAGGAGAAAGAAATTCACATGTTTAAGAGTTTATCCTTTAGCTGGGCCTCGTGGGACGCATCTGCAGTTCCAGTGCCTCCGAGGCTGAGGCAGGAGGATGGCTTGAGCCTGGGAGTTGAAGGCTGCAGTGAGCTATGGTCCCACCACTGTACTCCAGCCAGGGTAACAGAGTCAGACTCTGCCTCTCAAAAACTTAAAAATTAAATTTTAAAAAGTAGTATATTCTTAAAGTGTCTCACGGTGTTTACTCTCATCCTTGCCCAGAAACAACTCCAGTATTCTTTGTGGGACTTGGGTGGAAGATGCTGAAGAGAGTAGCATCCAGGATGGAGCCCCGATCACAAGGGCTGCCACCATTTCATGGTATTTAATAATAGCGATTTTCTCTGGGCACAGTGGCTCACGCCTATAATCCTAGTACCTTGGGAGGCCGAGGCGGGTGGATCACTTGAGCTCAGAAGTTTGAGACCAGCCTGGGCAACATGGCAAAAGCCCATCTCCAAAAAATACAAAAGTTCGCCAGGCATGGTGGCATGCAACTGTAGTCCCAGCTACTCAGGAGGCTGAGGTGGGAGGATGGCTTGAGCCCAGGAGGCAGAGGTTGCAGTGAGCAGAGATCTCACCACTGCACTCCAGCCTGGGCAACCGAGTGAGACCCTGTCTCAAAACAAAACAGGCCGGGCATGGTGGGTCACGCCTGTAATCCCAGCACTTTGGGAGGCCAAGGTGGGCAGATCATGAGGTCAGGAGATCGAGACCATCCTGGCTAACACGGTGAAACCCTGTCTCTACCAAAAATGCAAAAAATTAGCCAGGCGTGGTGGCAGGCACCTGTAGTCCCAGCTACTCAGGAGGCTGAGGCAGGAGAATGGCGTGAACCCGGGAGGCGGAGCTTGCAGTGAGCCGAGATCACGCCACTGCACTCCAGCCTGGACAACTGAGCGAGACTCTGTCTCAAAAAAAAAAAACAAAAAAACAAACAAACAACAAAAAAAAAAAAACAAAGCAAAACCAATTTTTATCTATTGAACCCTTACTATCTGACAAAACACTGCCTTAAGATTTTCACATATACGTATGCCTTTCCATTCTTACACCAACTCTGCAAGCCAGGCACAGAGACAGAAAAAAACCACTATCCCCATCAAAAACAGAAACAAAAAATGAGGCCAGACAGCTAGTAAGTGACAGAGTAGGATTTGAATCCAGATCTGACAGAGGATTTCTGCTACACCAAACAACATTTGATCATTCCATTTATATTGTTGGTTCGGTTTGGGTTTTTCTTTGAGACAGGGTCTCACTCTGTCACTTAAGCTGGAGTGCAGTGATGCAATCACAACTCACTACAGCCTCAACCTGTCAGACTCAAGCAATCCTCCTGCCTCAGCCTCCCAAGTAGCTGGGACTACAGGTGCATGCCATCACACACGGTTGGGTTTTCTTGTTGTTGTTGTTTTTGTTTTGTTTTGTTTTTTCAAGACAGGATCTTGCTCTATTGCACAGGCTGGTCTCAAGCTCCAGGACTCAAGTGATCCTCTCACCTCAGCCTCCCAAAGTGCTGGGATTATAGAAGTGATCCACCTCTCCTGACCTGATCATTCTATTTCTAACCCCTGAAGACTCAACACAGGGCAATTGAAGACATTATTATCTTAAGCTGAATGTTGATGCCTTTTGCAATACTCAAATTATGTTAAAATTGATGAACCTTGAAAGTTATCATGGAAAAAATGTCAAAGATAGGCCAACCAAGGCATTTTTGGTGGGGCTCAATGTCAAAGCCTAACTGATTACCCGTTGTTCTAGATACCTGTGGGTTCAGAGTTAAGACCAATGAAGCTCAAACCACTAATCTTAATGAATAGACCAAACAGGAGATCAGTAAAAATGAAGAAGCATAAACCATCCTGCAGAGATAGGATGGGTCAGAAATCATTTTAGGTCACTGGAGAAGAGAACGCACTAAAACAGAGGAGACTTTCCCAGGTCTTCCTAAAACATTGCTTGGATCATTTATTCCACAAGGTGCAATGAGCATGAATTTCTATGAGCCAGCACCGCCATGGGTGTGGGATATGGAGAATACAAGCCATGCCAGTGCTCAGCTCAGAAGTTTCCAAGCTCTGGCTAGGCACAGTGGCTCATGCCTGTAATCCCAGCACTTCAGGAGGCCAAGGCAGGAAGATTGCTTGAGGCTAGGAGTTTGACTGCCCTGGGCAACATAGAGAGACAAAGTCTCTACAGAAAAAAAAAAAGCTAGGCATGGTGGCAGGCACTTATAATCCCAGCTATTTGGGAGGCTGAGGAGAGAGAACTGCTTAAGCTCAGGAGGTTAAGCCTGCAGTTAACCACGATTGTGCCACTGCACTCCAGCCTGGATGACAGAGCAAGACCCTGTCTCACAATTTAAAAAAGAAGCTTTCATGCTCACATTGCCCAGCATTCAAGGCTTTGTAGGCTTCACCCCTCTGGTAGAGGGCATGTATACAATGCATGGAAACCAGGAGAAGGGGAAGGATGATAAAGAGAGAGCTGAATTAAAAGAGAAGTGTTGGGCCTTCTGAAGGGGGAAGTGCCTCCTGACTGTCGTACCCTGAGTTAACAGTGACTCTTTGTGGCTGGACTGTCTTCACTGATGGGCCACATTTTGCTTCCCTGACCACCAGACCTCCCTGATGAGGAGAGTGGATCCCCCACCACAGTCTCAGAAAGAATGTCATCCAACACCCAAGTGCATACCCTTCAATCTTCATATTGGAGTAAGTTCAGCCAATAACTATAAACCTTTCCTGCCTCTCAATTCCCAACTCCAAAGAAAATGCTGCAGTGAGTAACCATGTAGTTAGTAAATGGGACTGGTCCCCTTGATTGCAAGTTGGCTCTAATGCTGTCAGTTAAGCCAGCTTCTCTGAGAAAGCCGTGTCTACCCCCACCTAGCTGCCTATCAGGTCTTACTTGGGATCCTTATAGGTATATCTGAGCCTCCTACCAACCCCTCCCCTGCAAACCCAAGCCTTATAAGGCACAGACCCTTTCTAGTCTCAGACAGATCATCTTTATTTACCAAAACCTTTTGGTGCAATTTAGTCAACTGTGAAATACTCCATAGCAAACTTGACACTTATCCCCTATGATTCAGTTGTGCAAAATGAGCAAGATTTTTTG
Organism: Theropithecus gelada; assembly: GCF_003255815.1. Taxonomy (NCBI): domain Eukaryota; kingdom Metazoa; phylum Chordata; class Mammalia; order Primates; family Cercopithecidae; genus Theropithecus; species Theropithecus gelada. The sequence continues at coordinate 64,670,519 of NC_037688.1, forward strand.
TTTCATAATTCTTCTCATCTGGGTCTGGAATGTGAGGAGTGTTGTAATCCCCTGAGGTTGGGGAGTTCAGCACCAGTCCAGGGTCCAGGAAGCTGTCCTCAAGTTCATCTCCACTCCACGTCTTCCCTCTGTTCATCTGCCATTCCCACACCATCTTGAATGCGGTGCCCTGCCAAAGCACATTACTCTGAGACCTGCAATCTCTCACTTTTTTTCTTTTCTTTTTAAATATTGTATTAGTCCATTGGCGCACTGCTATAAAGAAATACCCGAGACTGGGTAATTTATAAAGGAAAGAGGTTTAATTGACTCACAGTTTCTAACATGGCTGGGGAGGCTTCAGGAAACTTACAATGATGGTGGAAGGGGAAGGGGAAGCAAGGACCTTCACATGGCAGCAGAAGAGAGAAGAGTGAAGGAGGAATTTATGAACATGTGTAAAACCATGAGATCTTGTGAGAACGAACTCACTGTCACAAGAACAGCATGAGGGAAACAGCCTCCATGATCCAAGCACCTCCCTCCCTTGACACGTGGGGACTACAGGTCCCTCCCTTGACACATAGGAATTACAATTCAAGATGAAATTTGGGTAGGGACACAGAGTCAAATCATATCAAATATAAAGTTTGTTTAGAGACAGAGTCTTGCAGCCTTAAACTCCTAGTTTAAGCCATCCTCCCAGCTCAGCCTCCCAAGTAGCTGGGACCACAGGTGCACACCACTACGCCTAGTTAATTTTATTTTAATTTATTTATTGTAGAGATGGAGTCTCACTCTGTTGCGCAGGCTGGTCTTAAACTCCTGGCCTCAAACAATTCTCTTGTCTCAGCCTCCCAAGGTGCTGGGATTACAGGTGTGAGCCACACACTAAATCTTTCTCTAGGTTGTGCCATGGAAAGCTGGGCACCACCCCTAACTCTCTCAGATCCCCCTAAACCTCTCTGGAGATTTCTACAACACACTTGTCCTTGCTACCTCCTCCAGGAAATAGGGAGTGAGGGTTCTTGAATCTAATCTCTTACCTCATTTCTTTTCTCTTTCTCCTCCTCCCTGCCCAATAGATACTTTACTTCCCCATTATCTTATGGAAATCTTGTATCATTGCCTCATAACTATTTTCTGTCTGTGCAGTAGTTCCTAAAAGTATGGTCTCCAGACCAGTAGCATCAACATCGTCTGGGATCTTATAAAAAATGCAAATTATTAGCACCTAACTCAAACCTTCTGAGTCACAATCTTTGGGTCTGGAACCCAGCAATCTATGTTTTAATAAGCCCTGCACGGGATTCTGATGCATGCTTAAGACTGAGAACCACTGCTCTAGGGTCTGAATCAATGGTTCTCCACCCTGGTTGCCTTATAATCACCTGGCTGAGCTCTTAAAAATTACTGATTTCTATGTAAATTAATACAACCTCTGTGGAAAACAGTATGGAGATTCTTTGAAGAACTAAAAGTAGATCTACCATTCAGTCCAGCAAACCCACTACTGGGTATCTAGAAAAGGAAAAGAAGTCATATGGAAAAGACACACATATGCACACATATGGTTACTGCAGTCCAATTCATAACTGGAAAGATATGGAACCAACCTAAATGCCTGTTGACCAATGAGTGGATAAAGAAAATGTGGTATATCTACACCATGGAATACTACTCAGCCATAAAAAGGGACAAAATAACGTCTTTTGCAGCAACTTGGATGGAGCTAGAGGCCGTTATTCTAAGCAAAGTAACTCAGGAATGGAAAACCAAATACCATATTTTCTTGTTGATAAGTGGGAGCTAAGCTATGAGGATGCAAAGGCATACAGAGCAATGTAATGGGCTTTGGATACTCAAAAGGGAGAGAGTTGGGGATGTAGGATTAAAAAACTACATAGTGGATACAATATAAATGACTCGGGTGACGGGTGCATTAAAATTTCAGAATTCACCACTATAGAATTTATCCATGTAACCAAAAACCACTGGTACCCCAAAATCTATTGAAATTAAGAAAATTAAAATAATACTAAATACATAATTACTGATTTCTAAGCCCCACCAGAGACTAATGAAATCAGAGGCCAATGAAGAGGCCCAGTCAAATATCAATCCAGTCAGATTTAAATCAGCAAAATGGTCCAACTGACCCATAGGTACATGAACAATAATGTGTGGTTGCTGTTTTAGGCAACTAAGTTGGGGTTGGTTTCTTACACAGCAGCAGCTAACTGCTATGCAGCATCTATAGGAATTTCTGGTGGTGTAGTGACTGATCTCCTCAGTTCTTCAAATTCAGCCATTGGTTCCGTTCCCTGGCTGCTCTCCTAGCTGTTCCAGCCCCTGGGAGGATACCCTAACATAGTTCCCCTTCCCAGTGACTCCACCCCAGCGTCTAGCAGCCGGTTCAGACAGGAGCAGAATGAGGTTCCAAACCCATGATGGCCAATAAAAACATAATGTGAGCCACGTATTTAGTTTAAAATTTTCTGGTAGCCACATTTTTAAAAAAGATAAAAGGAAACAGTGCAATTAGTTTTAATACATACTTTATTGCATATTTTATTTTATTATACATTTCTTTAACCCAGTATATGCAACATATTATCATTTCAACGTGTGGCACTAGGCACATTGCAGGTGTTGATTAGCTACCTGTGGCTACCAAATTGAACAGAGTAGTTCCACACAGATTCTTACACATGTCCCTTCCAGAGCAACGTGACAGCAGGCATGAATAAGAAACAGAAGGAGCAAAAAGAGCTGAGCCTCTGCCAAACCCAAGTCACGTTGCCTTTTTTTTTTTTTTTAGAAACAGGCTGGAGTGCAGTGGGGCGATCATAACTCACTGCAGCCTCAAACTCCCCAGCTCAAGCAATGCTCCCACCTCAGCCTCCTGAGTAGCTAGGACTACAGGTATGCACCACTCCACCTGGCTGCCCCTGCTTTTAATACCTGGCCCCTTGCCAACCAAAGTGTGGTTCTTGGACCATCAGCGTCACCTGGGGGCTTGTTAGAAATGCAGAACGTCAGGCCCTAACCCAAATCTACTGAATCAGAATCTGCATTTTAGAAAGATCCCAAGTGGTTCATGGGAACATTACATTATTACAGGCATTGGCCAAGGCTAGCCTGTAATTTAGTTACTCATCTGTTTCACCTGTAGGCCACTACCCTACAAGGGTAAGGACTGTCCTTTTCTTTACCACCCTGTTTTCTGAACATCTACTATAGAGCTTGGCATAATAACTACCTGGACAAGATAATGAATGAAGTTCTTCTTGTCCCATCCATTCACCCACTGGGGTTTCTGTAAACTAGCCCACTTCCTTTTCTCTCTCTCTCTTTTTTTTTTTTTTTTTTTTGAGACGGAGTCTCACTCTATCGTCCAGGCTGGAGTGCAGCGGTGCAATCTTGGCTCCCTGCAGCCTCCGCCTCCCAGGTTCCAGCGATTCTCTTGCCTCAGTCTCCCAGGTAGCTGGGATTACAGGCACACGCTACCACGTCCGGCTCATTTTTGTATTTTTAATAGAGACAGAGTTTTACCCTGTTGTCCAGACTGGTCTCAAACTCCTGACCTCAGGTGATCCGCCTGCCTCAGCCTCCCAAAGTGCTGACATTACAAGCATGAGCCACTGCGCCCAGCCATTCTATTTTTCTTTAAATCCCGCCTGGGAAAAAGAAAAAGAGTACATTGTGCATGACCAATTTAAAAACACCTGCCTGTGTCCTCAACAATAGTCTGTTCCACTTTAAAAGTGCAAGGCCTGACAATGCCCTGGGGTTCCTAGTGCCTTAGATAAACTGCAGCCTTTGCAGAGCTAACCCCCCAAAGCTGTTGGAAGCCAGGGCCAGGATTCAGCTGTGCCAGTCTGATGTTTACTTTTCACCAAAGTATTATGTCTGAATAGAACCCATTCTGCTATTTTAGAAAGTGTAAATGGTTGGGGGCTACTCAGGAAAGGTAGCTCGGAGGAGGAGACCCAAGAAGGGGCTTAGAGTTGAGACTCTAGTAGGGAGGAAGACTTGAAGATGAGGACCTTTACTACCCCTATCAGAATAAGAAAATGCCAGGTGCCCATATTAAACATTGGTGGGCTGATAGAAACTGGGGGATGGGGAATGTTAAACCTCCCAGTGCTGTCCCCATGGAGCCACCACTGGTATTCAGGTCTCAGGAAAGGAAACCACAAATCACCAGGAGGATGTGTGTTTGGAGTTCAATGTTGGTCCTAACCAAGGTAGTAGAATTTTGTATCTTAGAACATCAGAGCTGGTTGTGACGTGCCAGAAGTTGGGTGTTTCAGAAACATTTGTTTAAAGTAAAGTAGGTATTAGCTTCGGTTGTGATTTTGCTCATCTTTTTGATGTCATTGAGACCAGGGATCCAGCAATTCCTGAATCTTGTTGTCCATCTCCTAACACCCTCCTGTTCACTCGACCCCATTCCCAAAGTTCTTTAGGGAGCTATATGCAAGAAGCAGCAGCTAAACTGGAATCAAAACACATTTTTATTAATAGTTGAATCTGGACCTAATAGTCATCCATGTAGAGCTTCCTTTAAAAAGTTAGAATATCACTTGAGCTCAGGAGTTCAAGGCTGCAATGAGTTATGCTCACACCACTGCATTCCAGCCTGGCCGATAGAGCAAGACCCTATCTCTTAAAAAATAAAAGAGTTAGATTAGAGCACTTGGTTTAGGCTGTAACCTAAAACAGTTTTTCTAGTCCCGCCCAGCCTCCCAATTAATGAATATAAATCTTAGAGTCTTACCAAACTTAGTACAGAACCCAACCCAATGGCCCACATGTAAGGCAACATGGAAGAGCTCAGGCAGGCCATGAGATCAGAGCACTGCCCAGCCTGTGACAGGGGAAGAAGGGCAGAGCTGCAGCCTTTGCCACACAGTGACACTAGGGACAAATGGCCCAGGGAGTGTCTAGGACTCTGATGGAGCCAATTAGCACCTTCTCCTTGCGGAGAAGCTAAAAGGATAACAGGCAGAGAGTGACCAGCCATGCAATCTGAAGAGTCCTCTCTACCTAAATAAATGAATAAAGAAATAACCTGTCAGGCACCATCCAACTCCTACACTTTACAGATGAGAAAACTGAGATCCCCAGTGGGAAAGAGGCTAGCCCAGGGTCACACAACAGGACCATTGGCACAGGTGGGGTGAGAACCTGGGTTTCTGATTTCTGATTCAGAGCTTGGTAGATTGGAACCAGCTGGACCCAACTGGTAGCTTTTCCCTATTGGATTCAGCTTTCAGGACCTATACAACTCTGTAAAAGAATGAAACAAGCTTAAGTGTAATGGAATCTCCTGGAAATGGCAGCAACACTTCCATTGGCCAAAACGGGATCACATGACCATCCCTAGCTGCAAAAGAGTCTGGGAAAGCAGGGAATGGAATTGAGCAATTGATTGGCTTATTGACTGACCATCATCCATAGTCTAGAGCGAGCCCACTCCTAATTGGAACAAATTCAGAGTAGACAAAAAAGTAGGGGGAATGGGTCACTTGTAGGTCACATTTTCCAACCCAGTGATAATATTATGTTCATATCATAAAGAAAGTGCCTGATATTAGAGAGCTAAAGTGATAAGGTCACAGCTAATTAATGGTCAAATCACATTTCTACCTGACTCCAGAATCTGAGCTCTTACCTACAATAGAATATTGACTTTTGGAAAGAACACAAAAAATATGGAACTCTTCAAGAGTTTGAGAATCTTACTTTGCAAAGCTATGCCAATGTTCTTGAAATCATCTAATCAAATGATACTTGAAATTAGTATATATATTTTTCACTCAAAGCAACAAAAAATCATTTTTTAATCATAGCAATTTGAGAACATTCTTTCCTCATGATGGATGCATATAGGACCATTAAGCTGTACAACCCCAGGAGGTGCCATTCATATAGCAGCCTGTATTCATAGCACCTCCTAGAGTCGCGCAGTGCACAACCCACTCAGCCAGATATTAAATCATGCAAAATTAAACACGTTTCTCTGGTCCTTCATTTCCTCATCCACAAAGTGACCTGGTTGTTCTAGAAAAATTCAGAGGTTCCTTTCGAGACTGAATAAGATACTGCGACAAACCATGTGTATTCACAAGGAGAATAATAAATAGGCAAGAATATAAAAGTGTCTTATGCCTTCCCAGGAAAACTTGCTTTGCACGGTGCAGAATAGAGATGGTTCTGAAATATTCCTCGTAATACAGCCAAGGGTTTTTCGGTTATAAAACACCCTTGTTAACAATCCACAACACTCTGGAGCTTAATTTCATCAGAAACAAAGTACGTCCTTACAGTCACATTAAAGTGTTCCCTCTTCCTCATCAGACAAACAGCAAATGGGGCGTTGATCCCTGAAGGACACTATTTATGGGCAGTGCGCCTGCTAAGAATTGGCATGACCTTTCTTCCCATATCTGTCTAGTCCCCAGAGGGATAGGCCCTCTTATTACATTTTCCCAGCCGGGAGTTTAGCTCCACAGGCAACCTCCCGTCATTTGTTTGTCTGATGGGTATTATTTCTTCTAAGAATCTAATTAGGATCTTTTAAAGAGTTCAGCCTGGGAGTGAGGGAATTAAATGTGACTCAGAGTGTGCGCTGCCCAAAGCCAGGCGAAAAGTCAGATGATCATTCATTGGTTTATTCAGATATGTATGTGGTCTGCAAGCCCTGACAATGTACATTTGTGTGTGTGCCAACCTATGCTGGGGGTTGAGGCAAGTGGATGGGAATGGAGGATCTCTCTCCACCTTGGAGGAGTTTAGCCACATATCGCTGATAAATTCCACTTGAAGGGAAGTAATTGAATACATGGCACACAATGTCATGTGTCCACCAAGTCTTCTTTTTTTTTTTTTTTTTTTTTGAGACAGTCTCACCCTGTCATTTAGGCTGGAGTGCAGTGGTGCAATCATGCCTCAATGCAGCCTCAACTTCCCTGGTCCCAGTGATCCTCCCATCTCAGCTTCCCAGGTAGCTGGGACCAGAGGTGCACACCAGCATGACAAGTTAATTTGTTTTTTTGTTTTTTTGGTTTTTTTGAGGCTGAGTCTCGCTCTGTCGCCCAGGCTGGAGTGCAGTGGTGCGATCTCAGCTCACTGCAAGCTCCACCTCCTGGGTTCACACCATTCTCCTGCCTCAGCCTCCCGAGTAACTGGGACTACCGGTGCCCACCACCACACCAGGCTAATTTTTTGTATTTTTAGTAGAGACGGGGTTTCACTGTGTTAGCCAGGATGGTCTCGATCTCCTGACCTCGTGATCCGCCCGCCTCGGCCTCCCAAAGTGCTGGGATTACAGGCGTGAGCCACTGCGCCCGGCCGCGTTAATTTTTGTAGAGACAAGGTCTTGCTATGTGGCCAGGCTGGTCTTGAACTCCTGGGCTCAAGGAATCGCCCACCTTGAGCTCCCAAAGTGCTGGGATTAAAGGCGTGAGCCATGGCACCTGGCCTCCAAGTCCTCTTTCATTTTCTTATATTTTGGGCCAAAGGAAGACTGCATTTCACAGTTCCCTTGCAGTGAGGTGAAGTCTTGTAACTAGTTCTAATCAATGGGCTGTAGCAGAAGTCACCATTGTATTCAAGAACCCAGGTGCAGCTGTCAGCTCTCCTTTACCCTGCTTTGGGGACGAATAATGCAGAGGTTGTGTGTATGAATATCTGCCAGCCTGAATCTCTTCGGTCTGACAAATTCACCTTGGTTTTGTAAAATGTTAACATTAGGATAAGTGGGTGAACGGTATACTGGAATTCTCTGTACTATCTCTGCAACTTTTCTGGAAATCTAAAATTATTTAAAAATTAAAAGTTGGCTGGGCGCGGTGACTCACACCTGTCATCCCAGCACTTTGGGAGGCCAAGGCGGGTGGATCACCTGAGGTCAGGAGTTCAAGACCAGTTTGACCCCATCTCTACTAAAAATACAAAAATTACCCAGGCATGGTGGCACATGCCTGTGTTCCCCGCTACTTGGGAGGCTGAGGCAGGAGAATTGCTTGAACCTGGGAGGTGGAGGCTGCAGTGAGCCAAGATCACGCCACTGCACTCCTGCCTGGGTGACAGAATGAGACTCTGTCTCAAAAAGAAATAAAAGTTGTTTAAAAATCTGTGCAAATGTTTTCCAAGTATCTACTCTGAAGGTTATATAAGTGAAGCAAATCTGTGTGTAGGGTTGTCAGAAAAAAATACAGCAGTCCCTAAGCCAAGGAAAAAATACAGTAATCCCTAGGCCAAGTCTGGAATAGACACAGAAGTTGCAAGCATGAGTATGATGTGGACGCTGGTATCCAGCATCTCCCAGTCCAGTATGAGTCTCCAGGTATATCCCAGCCCCTGGTGTAGTGCCTGGCACTAAGCCACAGCACCATTACTGTTTGTTGCTTGAATGAGTGGGTGCACGACTTCATTCATTCAAGGTACACTTAATTAAGTACCTACTGTGAACAAGGCCTTGTTCTAGGCACTACAGATGCAAACACTGCACATTAATTACAGTGAACAAGACAGACAAAAACTCCCTGCCCTCATTATAATTACCTACCAGTGTTGGGGCAGGGGAAATGAAAACATAAAAAAGCAGCTGGGTGCGGGGGTGGCTCACACCTGTAATCCCAGCACTTTGGGAGGCCGAGGCAGGCTGATCACCTGAGGTCAGGAGTTGAGACCAGCCTCTCCAACTTGGCAAAAACCCATCTCTACTAAAAATACAAAAATTAGCTGGGCAAGGTGGCGGGCGCCTGTAGTCCCGGCTATTCGGGATGCTGAGGCAGGAGAATCACTTGAACCCGGGAGGCGGAGCTTGCAGTGAGCCAAGATCGCACCACTACACTCCAGCCTGGGTGACAGAGCTAAACTCTGTCAAAAAAAAAAAAAACATATAAAAGCGAATATATGGGTATTCAGATAGTGATCAGTGCTACAGAGAAAAATGAAGCAGATGAGGAAATTTGGGAGTATGAAATAAGGTGGGCAGTGTGATTGCAATTTTAAAGAAGGTGTCAGGGAAGCCTCGCTGGGTGACGGTTCAGCCAAGATCTTCAGAAAGTGAGATGTGTATAAAAGTATATCTGAAGGAATAAGAAGTGTCCTGGTAGCAGTAAGTAAATATCACAGACTGGGTGGCGTACCCAGCAGACATTTATTTCTCATAGCTCCGGAGGCTGGAAGTCTGATATCAAGGTGTCGGCCAGTTTGGTTTCTCCTGAGGTCCCTCTCTGGGGCTTGCAGCTGGCCACCGTCCCGCTGTGTCCTCACATGGTCGTCCCTTGCTTCTGTATTGTCTGAGTCCTAGTCTATTCTTATGAGGACACGAGTCATATTGCATTAGGGCTCATCTGTGTGATCTCATTTTACATTAACTACCTCTTAAAGATCCTATCTCCAAATACAATCGCAATTCTGAGACATTGGGGTTTAAAATATCAACATAGAAATTTTAGGGGATGTAATTCAGTCCATAACAGTGAATGAATGAATGAATGAATGAATGAACCAGTCTGCTGCTTTGCTTATGGGTGAGAGTGAAGGCAGTCAGAGAAACATAGGACAAAAGGAACAGGGGATGAGGGGCAAAAAGCCACATCAGGAGAGAAAAACAGAGATTTGACATGTGTTGTTTTTCAATTCCCTCTTGGCCAATTCAAAATATGTTTTTCCCAGCTCTGACTCTTAATTATTTCTGGAAACGGTTTCATTAACTGCTGTCCTGCAGCAGGATGCAGTGATGAAATCCCTGAACTTAGAGCCAGAAGATGTGACTTCTGCTCTGCTGGGTGACTTTGGGGGAAGTCACTAACCTCCCTGGGCCTCCTTTCAGTGGGGATGGAAATCCCTGCCACCTTTCAGAACTGCAAGAGAAGTTCAGGGAGGTAACTGGCAGGCAGATGAGGGCTTTGTAAACAGGGAAATGTAATATAAATAAAAACCTAAGGTATTGCTATGAAGCTTGCTGTGAAAACCACTGCAGACAGCTCGTGCCTGGGGCCCTCTGGTCATTTCGAAGGAAGCTTATTTATTAAACTCCAGCTTTTCCCTGGTTGTCCTCTTCAGCCCTTCAGGACGATCAGAGAGCTGGGGGAGCACAGGGCTGGGAAGAAGAAAGGAGAAAGGAGAAGAAAGAGAAATAGATTCCACCTGAAGCCCAGAGCTGGTGATTTTTGCCTCATCAAGGATTCTTGCTGATATTGACCAGCACCTGACTTTGACATTGATGGGAGCTGACATTGATGGGTACCCTCCTCATTAGGCTCTGTACTAAATCCTCCCCAGGCATCAACTTACCGAATTCTCATAACACCCTCTGAGATTGGGGCTATTATCTACCCATTTTGCAGGTGAATAAACTGAGGTTCAGAGGCATTAATTGCCCAGGGTCAATTAAGAAGCAGAACTGAGCCCAGATCTGTCAGCTACTCTCTTAACCTTGACCTACACCCCCTCATCATTCCTCAAAATATCCTGGCATTTAGTAGGTACTAAAGACATGTAAGATCTCTAAATTCTCTAGTTTGAATCCCAGCTTTGACACTTTCCAGCGTGTGAAGTTGGACAAGTTATCTTCTTTCTCAGAGGACAAAAATCCCTGCCCCTCCCACCTGTCAACTCCAGTACTTGCCAAGTGTGAGTCGGAGACTGTTACTTAACCTCTCTGAACCTCGGTTCCTGTAGCAGTAACATGGGATAATAACAGTTGATATTCCAAGTGTAAAGCACACAGCCTAGTGCCAGGCACATAGAAAGTGGTCAACCAGGCAGCTAGCAATTCAGGACAGGGGTGACAACATGGCCCCTCTATTCCATCCAGGGTAAGTAAGAAGAGCAGAGATAAACACACAGACCGGAAGGATAAATTTAAAATGTTCACTTCTGCTGATTTCAGAACTTAAGATCAAGAAAATAATTATCTCAGCTAAAGATGTGCAGTTTTCCTTTGACAAGAAAACAAGATATTGGGTGATGCATTGCGTTTTCCTTATTGCTTTGCCAGAAAGCTCAGAGCTAAATCTAATTCTTATTAAGAGTAACTGCATGAATCTGGGTTTAGCCTTCCTTTATAAGATATGTATTTATAAATTTCTGTTCTATTGACTTTACTGTTCCTGTAACATTTAGAGTTAACTTGAAAGAAATTGTTAAATCTAGCTGCTTGAAAAACAGGCAAGGTTAAAAATGATCAACACATATTATGTGGTTATAGTTTAAAGTAATGCATTTGAAATCAAAGTATTACCCATTACTTAAATTTTAGACAAAGATAAAAGGCACAGAGGCAGGTCCAGATCTATACATTTAGGTTAAAATATTGTTTTAAGGAAAAAAATAAAAGGCAACTAGATGCCAGAGATTAATTTCAAAGTGGAATTCGTTCACATGAAACATTTAGAGGGAAAAAAAAAATTGCAAATCTTCCCCAGAGCTGCCCAGCCCTGTTTGCAGGCAGGGAGTCCCCCTTGGCCCTACCCAGGCTGACACTTCGCTTTTTTGAGTCCCAGCTCTCAGAGGAACAGAAGCCTGCTCCATTTTCCCATGCCGGGAGGGATTTCCTGTTTATCTTTCCAGATCGTGTGTCCACATGCACAAGATGTGAATCCGGGGCAGAAGCCAAGATGATGAGAGCTATTTCTGCAAGCCAGTTCGACGTTAAACATGCAGGGAATGAAGGAAGTTTACATGTAAATCAAATTAGTCGTGTCCCATTATCTGGGGTCTCCAGAAAATGGGGTGTGTGTGTGTGTGTGTGTGTATGCGCGTGCACGCATGCGTGCATACACTTATATCCAAATATGATATTCTTTTTCTTTTTTTTTTTTTTGAGACGGAGTCTCACTCTGTCGCCCAGGCTGGAGTGCAGCGGCACAATCTCGGCTCATTGCAACCTCCGCCTCCTGGGTTCAAACACTTCTTCTGCCTCAGCCTCCCAAGTAGCTGGGATTACAGGCGAATGCCACCACACCCAGCTAATTTTTGTGCTTTTAGTAGAGATGGGGTTTCACCATGTTGGCCAGGCTGGTCTCAAACTCCTGACCTCAAGTGATCCGCCCACCTTGGCCTCCCAAAGTGCTAGGATTACAGGCCTGAGCCACCACGCCTGGCTGATATTCTTTCCAAATACTGTAGACCATGGGTGTTCAATCTTTTGGCTTCCCTGGGCCACATTGGAAGAAGCATTGTCTTGGGCCACACACAAAATACACAAATACTAATGAAAGCTGATGAGCTAAAAATAAATACATACATACATACATACATACATACATACATACATAAATCTCATAATGTTTTAAGAAAGTTTACAAATTTGTGTTGGGCCACATTTAAAACCATCCCGGGCTGCACGCAGCCCACAGTCTGTGGGTTCGACAAGCCTGCTATAGACTGTTACAAGGATTCTCATTTTGGCACCAATGTAATGGCCAAAAGATTGGAAACAATATAAAATTAATCGATGGGAACTGGTAAAACGATACACCCACATGATGGGAAAGAATGCAGGTATTCACAAAGAAAGAGGACACAGCCACTTTGGAAAATAGTTTGCAGTATTTAAAAGCTGAACATAGGCTGCAGTTTCTCCAGTACTCTTAGAGCAAACCCCCAAGTCCCTCGCGCAGTGTATATCAGGATTTCCAAAGCTAGGCACTACTGACACTTGGGGGCCAGATTACTTTTTGTTGTGGGGGCTGTCCTGAGCGTCACAGGATGTTTCGAAGCCTCCACCCACAGGATGCCAGTAGCACTCCCCTGTGCAAGTCAGGGCAACCAAAAATGTCTCCAGGCATTGCCAAAATGTCACTACATGCAACAACATCCATAAATCTCATAAACTAGTGCTTAGCCAAAGAAGCTAGACACACACACGCAAAGAGTACATATTTATACATCTATTGTGGTTGAGGGAGGGGAGGGACGGGCACGGAGGTTCTAGAATAAAGGTAGCATTCTGGTTTTGGATTGCAATACTGATTACTCAAGTGTTTTTCACACTGTGAAAGTTCACCCTGCTATGCAATTTTCTATAATTATTCAATAAAATGGTTTTTAAAATGAGGCATATTGAGATGGCTAGATATGGAAAGATCTCCAATACGTATAAGTGGTGGGGGGGGGGGGAAAAAGCAAGTTGATCGCATACTGTAATTCCTTTTGTGTTTGTAAGGGATGTATCAGAGCAACCAGGAAGCACACTGATGTGAGTACATGTTGTCAATCACTGCAGAGTGCCCCAGCCCTCATGAATAAATGCATAAGTTGTTCAGACCCTACGACTCAGCCCGTCTGGTCACCAGGGATATGTCCTAGAGAACCTCCTGCCCGTTGCCCAAGGGCATATGTGCAGGAAGGCTCCTTGCAGTGTTGCTGGAATATCAGCTGAGGCTCAGAGAGGTTAAGTTACTTGCTAAAGATCACACAGCTTATGAATAGGAAAGCTAGCAGCTGAGCCCAGGTTTATTTAAACCCAGAGCTTGAGCTCCTAACCACCATACTGTATGACTGCTACCTCTGCTCCATGCTGTACACTGGCTGGGTGGGGTGGTATAGACAGGAACAGCTTGGCCACAGGGCTCGAATGGCATCCAAAGATCATTCCATCCATACTTCACTGAACTAATGAAAAGTTTGTGGCTATGGCATGGGCCTCCTCCTCAACTCTTGGGGCACACTGGAGCACCCCAAGCCCTTTCTTCTACCATCCCTTACTCTTGTCAACCCTTGGGTCCTTCTCCTGCCCCCCACCCAAGGTCTCACTTCACCACAGTCAGAGTTCACATCTGGATGGGGAAAGGGAGCTTTTCCATCTTCAGGGCAGAAAGGGGGAGGAGTGACCCTTTTCAGTGACCTCCAAAACCAAACTGCGCAGACTGAATTAGTTTAGGCTCCCCAAGAAGCGGACCCTGAAACAGGGATTGGGGTGTGAGTAGCTTATTTGCGCAGTGATTCCAGGAAACACCGGGAGGGAGGGGACAGTGAGAGACAGAGATGGGAATGGGAAGGCAGCCAAGAAAGGGTATGTCCCCAGGCATATTCCTATGGGAGGATGGAGGGGGGGTAGCAACTGAGGTTCAGCTCTGCTCGGGCCAGGGCAAAGCATGCATCCCAGAGCTGTCCCACGGGAAAGGCGAGGGAGCTGGGCGATTATCCACCAGTACCATCTGTGGTTGGTTGAGTGCTGCTCCCTGGGGCTCACACACTCCAGCAATGTCTGTCTTGTCCTACATGTGGGTGGAATGTCCTGTCACAAACAGATAAGATCTCCCAGGCCTGAGCTGCAGGTGTTCACAGGAGGCCACCTTCAGAGTGAGGACGTGAGAGCAGCATGGATCCACAGGCTGCAGGGGAGGCACCTCTGCCATCATCTTTTTCTGTCTCTTTGGCAGCCTTGAATTATACCACAGGTTGCTCTCCTTTGATTGCAGCCTTGGAAACATGAGGACGCAAAGGAAAAGAAACCCACCCTCCCATATACTGTGGGTTAACCTGGAATCCCCCCAAACTCCACGATGGGCCCGGCAGCCCCCTCCCTCAGCCCCAGCACAGTGGGAGACTAACGGTGGCGGCAAGCTCAGGCTTGATGTACCCAAAGCCCTTGCAGGAGGAAGCCAAGGGTGCCTCTTGCCTTTGGGAAGGGAGAAGCTGTGAGTTGACTGAAGTGATCAAAGGCACCTCCATCCTTTACAGATGCAACGAGCTGCTAACACTTTCCGAGAGGGATTAAATAAATGAACATCGGAAACTCTGTCCCTGGGCGGAAAAGAAAAGTCACCCGCAGGCATGAACACACTCTAGAAACTCTTGCTAGCATCTGAGCTGTTCCCCGCTTTCTCTCCTTCTGATTTTGGATCAACCATCAAAAAAGGCAAACTCCTTCCATGCTGGTAATGATGGTGATAATGATAATAATAACAACAATGATAGCCGTGACCCTCACTCCTGAGACTTGTAAATATCGCTTTACATCTAGCAACTCATCTCATCTTCCCAAAAAGTCTAACAAGGAGGCCAAGTGCAGTGGTCCATGCCTGTAATCCCAGCAGTTTGGGAGGCCCAGGCAGGCAGATCACTTGAGGTCAGGAGTTCGAGACCAGCCTAGCCAACGTGGTGAAACCCTGTTTCTACTACAAATACAAAAATTAGCCAGGTGTGGTTGTGCGTGCCTGTAATCCCAGCTACTCGGGAGGCTGAGGCAGGAGAACCATTTAAGCCCGGGAGGTGGAGGTTGCAGTGAGCCGAGATTGTGCCACTGCACTCCAGCCTGGGTGACAGAGTGACACTCTGTCTCAAATAAAGAAAAAAAATGCCTCACAAGGAGAATCTAAAATGAGCCCTATCTTGTCAGTGAGGAAAGTGAGGCTCAGAGAAGGTGAGTCAGGGGTCACAAACTCAAATGCCTACAGGGGCAGCAGACAAGATAATCCAGCGAGTTGCGTGGCTATCACATATGGACTGTGATTCATGAGGACTATGTGAACTGGAGATGGAGCAGGCAGCCCCTCCTGAGCCCCAGCCTTGCCACTGCCACATGGGAACATGGGCACGGTGTGACCGATCTTATTTTTCAAGTGAAGACAGAAAATTGGATTTGAATGTGACATTGTCCCAGTTTTGTAAGCAGCTGAAATCAGTTAGAATTAGTTCCCTCTCCTTATAACAAAATAACAGGGCTAACTAAGATAAAAGTTTCTTTCATACACCAAAAAGAAGTGGGAGGCTGGGCGCGGTGGCTCACACCTGTAATCCCAGCACTTTGGGAGGCTGAGGCAGGTGGATCATTTGAGGTCAGGAGTTCGAGATCAGCTTGGCCAACATGGTAAAACTCTGTCTCCACTAAAAATACAAAAATTAGCTGGGCATGGTGGTGGGCACCTGCAATCCCAGCTACTCAAGAGGCTGAGGCAGGAGAATTGCTTGAACCCAGGAGGTGGAGGTTGCAGTGAACTGAGATCGCACCTCTGCACGCCAGCCTGGGAAACAGAGCAAGACTCTATCTCAAAATAAATAAATAATAAGAAGTTGGAGTCTGGGCACTATGGCTCACACCTGTAATCCTAGCCCTTTGGGAGGCCAAAGATGGGAGATCATTTGAGGCTAGTTGTTCAAGACCAGCCTGGACAACATAGTGAGACACTATCTCTACGAAAAAATTTAAAAATTAGCTGGGTATGGTGGTGTGTGCCTGTAGTCCCAGCTACTTTGGAGGCTGAGGTAGGAGGACTGCTTGAGCGCAGGAGTTTGAGACTGCGGCAAGCTACGATGGTGCTGCATTTTAACTTAATCACCTCTTTAAAACCCTTACTTCCAAATATGATTACATTCTAAGGTTCCGGGGCTTAGGACTTCAATATATGAATGGCAGGGAGGGGACACAATTAAGCCCATAACACTGTCCATCTCCCCAGTTCACCCAAAACCTCCTTAAGAGTAGAATTTATGTCTGGTCCGAGAAACTAGTGTGTTTTTTATAGCTGAGCACAGGAACCATTCATGGACCATGTGACATACATGTTTTAGGTTAGTAGGTATTAGAAATTATTGTATTAGAAAAATATGTATAACTAGCACAATAAACCAATAATTTCACAGATAGTGTTTGGAATAAGGCTAGAGAGAAAAACAAAAAACAAAAAAATAAGCAACTATCTTAGTCCATGTGAGCTGCTATAACAAGATGCCCTAAACTGGGTGGCTTATAAACACAGAATACTTCTCAGCCAGGCATGGTGGCTCACACCTGTAATCCCAGCACTTTGGGAGGCCGAGGTGGGTGGATCACCTGAGGTCAGGAGTTTGAGACCAGCCTGACCAACATGGTGAAACCCCATCTCTACTAAAAATACAAAAATTAGCCGGGCATGATGGCACACATCTGTAATCCCAGCTACTCGGTAGGCTGAGGCAGGAGAATGGGCTTGAACCTGGGAGACGGAGGTTGCAGTGAGCCAAGATCATGCCATTGCACTCCAACCTGGGCAACAGAGCAAGACTCCATAAAACAAACAAACAAACAAACAAAACCCAGAAATGTATTCCTCACAGTTCTGAAGGCCAGGAGGGCCGAGATCAATGTGCGGGTAGATTTGGTGTGTGCAGAGGGCCCACTTCCTGGTTCACAGATGGTGCCTTATCGCCGTGTCCTCACATGGCAGAAGGGGCGAGGGAGCTCTCTGGTGCCTCTTACAGAAGGGCGCTAATCCCATTCCTGAGAACTTCTCCCCCATGACCTACTCACCTTTCAAGAGCCCCTCGTATCCTCACATTGGCGATTAGGTTTCAGCACATGCATTTATGAGGCACACATAAGTCCATGGCAGCAGTGTTAAGAAGAAGTAAACAGTCTGGACGCAGTGACTCACACCTGTAATCCCAGCATTTTAGGAGGCCCAAGGCGGGTGGATCACCTGAGGTCAGGAGTTTGAGACCAACCTGGCCAACATGACAAGACCCCATCTCTACTAAAAATACAAAACTTAGCCGGGCGTGGTGGTGGGTTCCTGTAATCCCAGCTACTTAGGAGGCTGGAGCAGGAGAATTGCTTGAACCTGGGAGGCAGAGGTTGTGGCGAGCCGAGATGGCGCCATTGCACTCCAGCCTGGGCAACAAGGTGAGACTCCGTCTCAAAAAATAAAAATCAACATAAAAAAAGAAGAAGGAGTAAACAAATTGTCTCGCAGGAGGTACCGAGAGGTGGCAGAGGTACTCCCCAAGGGCTGGAGCTGGGGAAACCCAGCATTAAGAACCAGCTCTGAAGTCACATGACCCTGAACTCCCTCCCTGGGGCTCCTGCTCATTGGCTGTATGACCTTGGTCAAGTCACTCAACCTTTCAGAACTTCATTTCCTCAACTATATGCTGAGGATTCTAAATACTCCAACCTCCTATGGCTGTTCCAAGCATCACATCAGCCTTGTGAGGAAGAGCACATGGCTCTGGCACCAGATCACTGGGACATCAGTCCTGGCTCTGCTGTTTCCTGGCTCTGTGACCTTGGGGAAATTACTTTACCTCTCTGAGCCTGCTTCCTATTCTGTAAGAAGAGCATTAGGGTACCAAACTCCTAGGATGGTCACAAGGATTCAGTGAGTTAATTTCAGCTTTTGAGTGGTGTCTGGCGGTAATGAACGTTCAATCGACATCATTATTATTAGTCACCCCAGGGTGGCTCTGATACACGCTGAACTGGTCCCTTCCAGTGGCTTTGATCATGGGCACTACCCAGCTCCAGGCTAAAGCTGATGTCAGATTGCCACATTGGAAGTCCACATCCTGCCATTGTCCCCAACACCCACTGTCTCAAGGCAGGGAGATGAGGTCATGGGAATTGATGTTTTGTCCTGAAGAGATAGGCAAGGGTGGATGGGCAGCCCCTCTCTCCCACTCCTGATT
Organism: Theropithecus gelada; assembly: GCF_003255815.1. Classification (NCBI taxonomy): domain Eukaryota; kingdom Metazoa; phylum Chordata; class Mammalia; order Primates; family Cercopithecidae; genus Theropithecus; species Theropithecus gelada. The sequence goes on from NC_037688.1 coordinate 64,688,912, forward strand.
GCCAAATGGGGAAGCGTTGGCCTCAGTTTCCAGGTCTGTCCAAAGATCTTTACTTCTTTCCTAGACATTTCTGTATACCTGAACTTTTTACAGTCAGCATATATCACTTCTATAATAAGCAAACAAGAAAGTTATTTTCACTTTTGCAAAACCAATTCAGGCCTGGCTCACACCCTCCTAGATTCCCAGAGTCACCTTCTGACCTATCTGGGTCACTTGTTCTTTGGCCTGACTCTCTCTAAACACAGAGCTGCTGTGTTCCAATAAAACTTTATTTACACAAAGAGGCTGCAGGCAGGATTTGGTCCATGGTCCATAGTTTGCCCTGATCTAGGATGCTGTGTGGAACACAGTAAGTGCTATACGAGTGTTAGCTATGAGTGAATGTGTGTGAGCTCACAAGCATGTATGTCTATGCGTGCATGTGTGCACATGCGTATCTACATGGGAAGCATGCCTCTGAATGTGTATTGTGTCTGTGTGTGGGAGCTGTTTAGCCCTTCTATAAAAAACAAAACAACAAGCTCATACCAGCCAACATTTCAACGCAGCTACCCCAGACTTCCTGCTTCTATTCTGGTGAGAAAGGGAAGCTTCGGGCGCCAACATCCAGTGGCCTAATGGAAAGGGAAGCTTCGGGAAAAGCCAAGAGAAGAAAGAGCTGGTGTGTCTCTGTCATTTTCATCTGGGTTAAGATTGGAGGGAAGCCATCATTGGTGGTTGTGCTACTGTAGGGCCGGCAGCCCACGCCTTCCCATCTGCTGAAAGGATGAAGTCAGTCCTCTGGGGGAAAAGGGGGTGGAGAGGGGACACTGTAAAAATGAAAAGGGAAGCTTTTGAGGAGCTTTGAAGGAGGGGTTGGGGCGGAGGGAGAATGATTCCCCGCTCCTGTGGCGGGTGGCTTTTCCAGGCAGCTTGTAAACATCTGCTTGCTTGTTTCATTTTGATCTCCCGCTGAGGGACTTCTGAGGGGCTACTTCCTGTATGACTAACTTCCTTGGCTGGCTTTGCGAGGGCCAAGGAAATGCAGTGAGCGTTAATTTTGGAGTCAGCAGATGAAGGTTCAAATCCCTGTTTGCACTTCCTTACTAAATGCCCTGGGGCCATATGCTCTCATCCCTCTGAGCCTCAGTTTCCACCTCTGTAAACTGGGGCTCCTGTTATAATAGTATCACCTCCTAGGACTATGGCAGTGATCAGAGGAGAACTGTGTGTGTCCAGCATTTGTCACATAGCTTCACTCAGTAAGTGCTCCCGAAGGTGACACCCTGAAACAGACCCCCACGGGTTAGTGCACTGGGCTTCAAGATTTCAGGGAAGCCTTCCCTAATTCCCCCAGGCTGCACTAGGTCCCTTTGACTTATAGTGTCATAAAAACTGGTTTCTTTCCTTCAAAGCATTTACCTCTGTTAGTTTTATTTTTTGTTTGTTTGTTTTTGAGACAGGGTCTCACCACTCTGTCACTCAGGCTGGAGTGCACCATCACGGCTCACTGCAGCCTCAACCTCCCGGGCTTGGGCAATTCTCCCACCTCAGCCTCCCAAGTAGTTGCGACTACAGGTATGTGCCACCATGCCTGGCTAATTTTTGTATTCCTTGTAGAGACGGGGTTTTGACATGTTGTCCAGGCTGGTCTTGAACTCTTGGGCTCAAGCGATACACCTGCCTTGGCCTCCAAAGAACTAGGATTACAGGCATGAGCCACTGTTCCTGGCCCTCTGTTAGTTATTTAGCGCTCACTGGCACGCTTATTTGCAAGCGACTGTCTCTTCCTGCAGACTGTAAACTGCAGGCCAGTAAGATGGTGTTTGCTCTGCTAACCTCTCTATTATCCCCTGTGCCAGCACAGGGCCTGGCACATATTGGCACTCAGTCATTGTTGAGTAGGCTCCCAATGGGGTCTTCCAAAATGGGAGGTGATGTCTTCAGCATCCTGCTGTTACCTCGGCAAATCCATACGGGTCTGCCACCACCTCAGTTCCTGCATCCTCAAAAGAAAGAATTCAACTGCGGGGTATAAGGCAGAAGGAGAGACGGAGGCGAGTTTCAGAGCAGGAGCGAAAGTTTCTTAAAAAACTTTAGAGCAGGAGTGAAAGGAAGGAAAGTACGCTTGGAGGAGGGCCAAGCGCATGAAACTGTAGGACAGAGATCATGGCAATAGTCCTAGGCGGTGATACGTGACCTCTCAAGTGCTCCATTTGACCTTTGACTGAGGGTTTTTGTATGTTGGCCTACTTCCAGGGTCTCGCATCCCTTCTCCTCTGATTCTTCCCTTGAGTGGGCTATCCGTATGTGCAGCGGCCTGCTAACACTTGGGGGGGGGGGGGTGGGGTGGTGCAGTGTGCTTACTGGAGTTACATGAGGTGTTCTTCTCTTACCAGCCTCATGTCTCTAGAAGGTCATATACCAGTTAAACTCTGCCATTTTGCCTCTTAAAGCTCATCTTTGAGCCCATTCATCCAACTCCTAAGATCTTATTTAGAAGCTGCTGATCACCAGTTTGATCACCAGTTTCACGTTTTTTTCTTTTCTTTTCTTTTTTGTTTTTTGTGTTTTGTTTTGTTTTGTTTTGAGATTTGCTCTTGTTGCCCAGGCTGGAGTGCAATGGTGCAATCTCGGCTCACTGCAACCTCCGCCTCCTGGGTTCAACCGATTCTCCTGCCTCAGCCTCCCCAGTAGCTGGGATTACAGGCACCTGCCACCATGCCCGGCTATTTTTTTGTATTTTTAGTAGAGATGGGGTTTCACTACGTTGGCCAGGCTAGTCTCGAACTCCTGACCTCAGGTGATCCACCCGCCTCTTTAACACATGGCTTTTATTGCCTCTGTAGGATCATGCACACATCCCTCCTGCTCCTTGCCCACTGGTGAACCAGTCACTTGGCCCTGCCTAACTGCAGGGGACTGGGAGATAGAGGGTTACTCATGGATATTTAGCATATGGAAGGGGAAAAGCTTAGATTCTGGCTGGTCCCATGAGGCTGGTTTAGTGAGAGGAAGCCCAAATGCACTTTTAAGCCTTGCAAAGTGAAGATCCATACTAATTAGACTGCTTTTGAAAACCAGGTATTTATCAGAGAAAAAAGAATCATCACAAGTCCTTTGTTTAAAATATGGAGCAGGGTTTCTAGCCTGCAGTTTTCTGCCATGCAATATCCTGAAGGCTTCTCTTCTTCAAATGCCACAACCATTTGTGTCCAAGGTTGAAATATGTTTTAATGGTTTCATGTTGATAAGGATCAACAGTTGCCCATCAGAGGCACAGCTGCTAATTTGAGGAGACTAATGATTGAATAAACCATGAAGACAAAAATCATTTGAGAGATTTGGTCCTTAAAAGCTTTTAGCCTGAGTCTGGCATGCAGTGGGACTCCTAGGGGTCTTTTATTCCTGGCTTCATTAGAAGGTGTCTTGGCCGGGTGCGGTGGCTCAAGCCTGTAATCCCAGCACTTTGGGAGGCCGAGACGGGCGGATCACGAGGTCAGGAGATCAAGACCATCCTGGCTAACACGGTGAAACCCCATCTCTACTAAAAAAAATACAAAAATCTAGCCGGGCGAGGTGTCGGACGCCTGTAGTCCCGGCTACTCGGGAGGCTGAGGCAGGAGAATGGCGTGAACCCGGGAGGCGGAGCTGGCAGTGAGCTGAGATCCGGCCACTGCACTCCAGCCTGGGCGACAGAGCAAGACTCCGTCTCAAAAAAAAAAAAAAAAAAAAAAAAGGTGTCCTGATGGACTTTTATTGTTTTTCAGTGCCAGCTCAGAGCCACTACACCTAAAGATAAGTGGGGGAGAGAGATTGAGATAATTTGGGCAAAACCACTGAATATTCATGAAAAGAGCCAGCATTTTGTGAAGACAGGCTGTATCAGACATATGTTATCTGCAGGCTATAAGATTAAAAGAAGTGGGGCAGCCAGGCATGGTGGCTCACACCCGTAATCCTAGCACTTTGGGAGGCCGAGGTGGAGTATCCCTTGAGGCCAGGAATTTGAGAACAGTATGGGCAACAGAGTAAGACCTCTGTTTTAAAAAAAAAAAAAAAAAAAAAAAAAAAAAAAAGCCAGGCATTGTGGCACGCACCTGGAGTCCCAATTACTCAGGAGCCTGAGGCAGGAGGATTGCTTGAGCCCAGGAGTTCAGGCTGCAGTGAGCTATGACTGCCCCACTGCACTCCAGCCTGGGCGACAGAGCAAGACTCTGTAAAATAAAGAAAGAACAAGGGCACTGTCCCTCTGAATTTTGAGGCGTTTCATTACTGAGAAGTTTCAGGATGACTCTGATGCCTCTTTTTTTGTTTGTTTAACTGTTTCCTTCTCCTTGGGGTTGGGGAAAAGGGGAATTGCCAGATGGATGAAGCCCCATGCCCACTTAGCAATTATATTTTGCCTTGCGTCTCTCAGCTGAAGAGCTCTCTCCTAGGATTTGGTCCCCCAGCACCACCACCACCATCATCCTTAACCTTTCTGTCTCAGCTATGTGGCAAACCTCATGCAAACCAGCTGGTGCTTCCACAACATCTGGTGGAGAGATTGCAGGTACTCTACTGAGCACTGCAGGTTCCAGAAGGGCCATCTGACCTAGGTTCACTGGTTCACAGCCCCAGCTGCACTCTAAAATTGTCCAGGGAGATGTAAACAGCTCCCATACCTTGGCTGCATCCTCCTAAGTTCTGATCTCTCTGGTCTTGGGTGGGGTCCCCAGCATGAGTATTTTTACAAAGCCCCTCACCCACTGTTATGAAGCCAGGATTGAGAACCACTAGCCTAGGCTGGGCGCGGTGGCTCACGCCTGTAATCCCAGAACTTTGGGAGGCTGAGACGGGCGGATCACGAGGTCAGGAGATCGAGACCATCCTGGCTAACACGGTGAAACCCCATCTCTACTAAAAATACAAAAAATTAGCCGGGCATGGTGGCAGGCGCCTGTAGGAGGCTGAGGCAGGAGAATGGCGTGAACCCGGGAGGCGGAGCTTACAGTGAGCCGAGATCGTGCCACCGCACGCCAGCCTGGGTGACAGAGCGAGACTCCGTCTCAAAAAAAAAAAAAAAAAGAGAACCACTAGCCTAAGCTTTCTGCCCAGGAACTCAAGCAATGAAAATCAGACTGGGGAGAAAGATGACACACGTTAGAAGTAAGAATGAGATAAGCATGTGGTTGATGCTCTCACTGGATCTTCTCCCTTCTGGGGACGCACCTACAACAAAAAGTCACAACCGCAGACTCATTCACAGTCTTGTGGGGAAGGGAGTTTGGTGGCAGGGAGACAACTGGCAGAGTGCCTCAGAGTGATTCCTTCTTAAGAAATGGACTCACCTTCCTGTGGTTCCAAAAATCCTGGTGCACTCCTAAGAGAACACAGCCGACATTCAGATAACACTGCTCAGTTTCACCATTTTACTTTTTGATTCTTCCTAGGAACCTATAAGAGGAGAGATTATCTCCTTCATTTTGCAAACGAAGGGACTGAGGTCCAGATGGGTTAATTGATTTGCCCAGAAGAATACACCCAGTGACAGGTGGAACTGAGACGTCAATCCTAATATTTATGGGGTATTTACTAAATCCTAAAACTTACGCAAGTATTAACTGAATAATTACAGAATGGTAAATTCTCTAATTACTTCTCACTTCTTTGACAGAGTCTTCAGCTATGTGTTTGTGGTATTTCTCTGGCAGACTTTTTTTTTTTTTTGAGATGGAGTCTCACTCTGTCACCCAGGCTAGAGTGCAGTGGTGCAGTCTCAGCTCACTGCAGCCTCCGCCTCCTGGGTTCAAGCAATTCTTCTGTCTCAGCCTCTTAAGTATCTGGTATTACAGGTGCACACCACCACACCTGGCTAATTTTTGTATTTTGAGTAGAGATGAGGTTTTGCCAGGTTGGTCAGACTGGTCTCAAAGTCCTGATCTCAGGTGATCCACCCACCTCAGCCCCTCAAAGTGCTGGGATTACAGGTGTGAGCCGCCATGCCCGGCCTCTTACAGACTCTTATTTATCCACTACACTCATTCTTTCTTCATCTACTGCTCAGAGCTGCTGTGTGCCATGTGCCAGGCTCTCTTTCCCAGCTTCCCTTGCAGCTAAGAATGGTCATGTGACATTATTCTGGCCAATAAGATGTCAGAGGAAGTCTACTGAGTCCTTAATCTAGCAGTCTCAACTTTTTGACACCAGGAACCAGTTTCATGGAAGACAATTTTTTCATGGGCTGGGTGTGGGGGGAGGGTGGTTTTTGGATGATTCAAGTACATTTATTGTGCACTTTATTTTTCTTATTATTACATTGTAATATATAATGAAATAATTATACAACTTGTTATAATGTAGAATCATGGGAGCCCTGAGCTTGTTTTCTTGCAACTATATGGTCTCATCTGGAGATGATGGGAGATAGTGGCCAATTATCAGGCATTAGAGTCTCATAAGGAGCATGCAACCTAGATCCCTCACAGGTGCAGTTCATAACAGGGTTCACCCTCCTATCAGAAGCTAATGCTAATAATGATCTGACAGGAGGCAGAGCTCAGGTGGTAATGTAAGAGATGGAGAGCAGCTGTAAATACTGATGACATTTCACTCACTTGCCTGATGCTCACCTCCTGCTGGGCAGCCCAGTTCCTAACAGGCCATGGACTAGTACTAGCCCATGACCCAGGGATTGGAGACCCTTGCCCTAATCCATTCTCTTTCTTCCGTTCTTCAAAGAAAGTCAAAGGAGGTGGGATCTTGACATGACAAGCATGAGGATACAAAGCAAAAATACCTTGAATAGCAGAGCAAAAATATCCCTGGGTCCTGATTCATCCTGACCTGCTGCCTGCCCACCTCCAGGCTTCTGGCCGCATGAGAAAAGCCACTATATCTGTTTGGATCACTCTAGGTTAGGTTTTTATAAGCTGTGGCCAAATGTATACCTAATGGATACAATTTCCTATATGCTCTTCCTTGTCGTTGTTCTTTTTCTTCACAATTAAATATAACATCTAAGCTAAGCTGCGCCAGTGAGCACGGGACTGAGGCTGCAGCCTCAGCACGCTGGGCACGCAGAGTCCTTGTCTCGCCTCTATCACCTTTGAGACCTGTGGCATCTTGTAACCGAATCAATGCTTTCATTTTCCCAGTTTCCATTTGTTTTTACAAGATAAGGCAACTGTGGGAACATATGCAAACAGCTGTGTAAACACTTTGCACAGGGATGGCGACAGTGCTAACAATTAAACCATTTCTTGGTGGACCAGGCACCCCACTGTGCTTCAGCCAATGAGGGAAGCCCGGATTCATCACATGGAAGGTGGTTTGGGGTGTCAGTCAAGTACTTGTATAAAATTCTGACTGTTTGAAAATCAGATGTACAGAAGTTAAAGACTGCCTGGACCAGGAGTGGTGGCTCATACTCACACCCTTAGTTCCAGCACTTTGGGAGGCTGAGGTAGGAGGACTGTTTTGAGGTCAGGAATTCAAGACCAGCCTGAATAACATAGCAAAATCCTGTCTTGACCAAAAAAAGACAAATTGAAAACAATAGCAATGCATGGTGGTGCATGCCTGTAGTCCTAGCTACTTGGGAAGCTGAGGTGGGAGGATCTTTTGAGCCCATGAGTTTGAGTCAGCAGTGGGCTATAATGGGCCACACTGTACTCCAGCCTGGGCAACAGGGCAAGACCCCATCTTTAAACAAGCAAACAAACAGAAAAATGAACTGCTTCTATTTACTACAGTGGCAGCCTTTTTATGCCAGTTTTTCCTAGGCGTCCATGTCAGTTAGTTATTGCTGAACAATAAACCACCTCTAACTTGGTGAATTAAAACACGAAGTATCTGTCTATTATTGCTCAGAGTCTATGGGCCAGCTGGGTGGTTCTGCTGATCTGAGCCAGGCCCTGCTGATCTTGGCTGGTTCACTTGAGTGTTTCCATCAGTCAGTGGTCAGGTCTATTGGGGCAGTGGGGATGAGGTGAGGAGGCTGCTCTAGGATGTCCTCATTCCCATATCTCCCAGTTGGCTGGCTGGTGGCTCTGGAGACGAGGTTGAAGGAGCCATGTGATCGCTCATCCCCCAGCAGGTAAGCTGTTCACATGGCAGCAGCGGCCTTCCAAGAGAACAATAGGAAATAGACAAGACGTCTTGAGGCCTCACGAACTAGCACTATGTCCCTCTGCCACATTCTGTTGATTAAAGAAACTCACAGCCTGCCACAGTGGCTCACACCTGTAATCCCAGCACTTTTCGAGGCCAAGGTGGACGGATCACCTGAGGTCAGGAGTTCGAGACCAGCCTGGCCAACATGGTGAAACCCTGTCTCTACTAAAAATACAAAAATTAGCCAGGTGTTGTGGTAGGCGCCTGTAATCCCACCTACTCAGGAGGCCGAGGCAGGAGAATCGGTTGAAACTGGAAGAGGTTGCAGTGAGCCGAGATAGCGCCACTGCACTCCAGACTGGGCAACAGAGCAAGACTCCATCTCCAAAAAATAAATAAATAAATAAACTCACAAAGCCCTTCCAGATGTAAGGGGTAGGCAAAAAGGCACCCCTTCTTGATGGAAAAGATTGCAAAATCATTTTGCAAAGGGCATAGGTGTAAGAAAACCGGAGAACACAGACTATTGTTGTAACCAGTCTACCATAGTATCCTGAATAAAACTTTTCATAGTGGAAAATGCCATGGACATCAAGGAAGGAGATGAACAAAAACTGGGTAGCAGAGAGATGATCAGGGAAGATTACAGGGAAACAGATCCTGCAGAGGAGAAAGAATGAGCTTCAGCAAAGTGAGCAGAGGAAGAGGTGGGAGACACAGATTATGTGAAAATGCCACTCTAGTTTTAATTTATTTGTAGAGACGGGGGTCTCGCTATGTGGTGCAGGCTGGCCTCGAACTCCTGCAATCAAATGATCCTCCTACCTCAGCCTCCCAAAGTGCTGGGATTGTTAGAATGGCATTTTCAGGCCATTCTAATAATTGCTTCTACACTGACACATACTGGGTGCTTAATCTGTGCCAAGCACTTTGCGTGCAAAGATCTCACTTAATCCTCAATCACTCCTATGGGCGAGGTTCCGTTATTAATCCCATTTTACAGATGAGGGAATCAAGATTCAAAGAGGATTAGGTAACTTGTAGAGACACATAGATAAGAAGTGCGGAACGCAAGATTTGAAGACAAGCCTTTTTTGTTTTTTTTGTTTTTGAGATAGAGTCTCACTTGGTTGCCCAGGCTAGAGTGCAGTGGTGTGATCCCGGCTGCCTGCAACCTCTGCCTCCTGGGTTCAAGTGATCCTCCTGCTTCAGCCTCCCGAGTAGCTGGGACTACAGGTGTGCATCACCACACCTGTGTTTTTGTTTGTTTGTTTTTGTATTTTTGGTAGAGAGGGAGTTTCACCATGTTGCCCAGGCTAGTCTCGAACTCCTGACCTCAAGTGATCTGCCTGCTTTGGCCTCCCAAAGTGCTAGGATTACAGGCATGAGCCACCGTGCCCTGCTGAGAAGTCTTTGCATTAATGTATGCTACTGTCTGTCTCTAACTTGTCTCTGTCCCTACCTCTAGCCCCCTGCCCAGGTCTGGACCATTGCAGCATCCAATTCCTTATAGTCTTGCTTCAGGGCTTGGCTAACTTTTCAACAAAGGGCCACAAAGTAAATATTTTCAGTTTTGTGAGCCATCTGGCCTCTGTCACAGTTACTCAACTCTGCCCAGGTAGCGTGAAAGCAGCCATAAACAGTATGTTAATGAATGGACATAGCTGTGTACCAATGACACTATTTACAAAAATAAATACTCAGGTGGTAGTTTGCCAACCCCTGTATAATTCACTCTCCACACCTTAGCCAGAGTGAGCCAAATTCAAATGTGACCTTGCCACTCCTTGTCTAAAGTGATTCAACAGTGCCCTTTGATCAGTTCAAACTCCCCGTGTGGTCTGCCGCTGTGTATGCTTGTGTGTGTGTGTGTGCCTGTGGACTCTGTACCAATGGCATCACCTTTCCCTGGCAGCTTGTTAAACAGGCTGAATCTCAGGCCCTGGCCAGTTATGGTGGCTCACATCTGTAATCCTAGTGCTTTGGGAGGCCAAGGCAGGAGGATGGCTTGAGGCCAGGAGTGTGAGAGCAGCCTGGACAAGAGAACAAGACTCCATCTCTACAAAAAAATGTTTAAGTTAGCTGTGCATGGTGGTGCATGCCTGTAGTCTCAGCTAGTCAGGAGGCTGAAGCAGGAGGATCACTTGAGCCTGGGAGGCTGAGGCTGCAGGGAGCTCTGATCCTGCCATTGCACTCCAGCCTGGGCAACAGAACAAGGCCCTGTCTCAGAAAAAGAGATAAAAAAGAAGGCAAGATCTGCTGAGTCAGAACTTGGGGGTTCTATTGTTGTTGTTGTTGTTGTTGTTGTTGTTTTTGCTTTTTTGAGACAGAGTGCCATTCTGTTGCCCAGGCTGGAGTGCAGTGGCACAATCTTAGCTCAATGCAACTTCTGCCTCCCAAGCTCAAGCAATTCTCGGGGTTCAGCCTCTAAAGTAGCCGGGACTACAGGCATGCACCACCATCCCTGGCTAATTTTTGTATTTTTAGTAAAGATGGGGTTTTGCCATGTTGGCCAGCCTGGTCTCAAACTCCTGACCTCAAGTGATCCCCCCGCCACGGCCTCCCAAAGTACTGGGATTACAGGTGTGAGCTACTGCGTGCAGCTAGAACTTGCATTGTAACAAGGCTCCCAGGTGATCTGCGCACTCCAGCCTGAGAAGCTCTGGCTTCAAACTCCCTCCCACCTCATCCCTTCCACTGACTCCTCCTCCCCTCCTCTCCACCCACCCCTACTTTCCAGTCAAACTGGAATGCTCTTTCATCTCTGCGTTCAATACATTCTTCTCCAGTCCAACTCCCTTCAGTGGGCTAATTCCCACCTATCTTTGGATCTCAACTTAGATGTCACTTCTTCCAAGGAGCTCTCCTGAAAACCCTAAAGTGCACGAGGTACCCTTGTTTGGTTTTCAAAAACTTTCTCCTACCCGGCACCCACCACGCTGTACAGTAATGGGTTCTTTCATTGCCTTTCTGCCTCTCTCTGTGAACTCCTAAGAGAGAAGTCATGTCTGTCTTGGCCCCCTTTGTGTGTGTGTCCTCGATGCCCTGGGACAGTATTATTCACACCCCACCAACTTTCCCCTGGGCAAGTGTCCTACACAACTACTGTTTCTTTCTCTTTTTTTTTTTTTTTTTTTTTTGAGATGGAGTCTCACTCTGTTGCCAGGCTGGAGTGCAATGGCGCAGTCTCGGCTCACTGCAACCTCTGCCTGCCGGGTTCAAGTGATTCTCCTGCCTCAGCCTCCCGAGCAGCTGGGACTACAGGTGCGTGCCAACACGTCTGGCTAATTTTTGTATTTTTAGTAGAGATAGGGTTTCACCATGTTGGTCAGGATGGTCTCAATCATTTGACCTCGTGATCTGCCCACCTCGGCCTCCCAAAGTGCTGGGATTACAGGCGTGAGCCACTGCACCTAACCACAACTACTGTTTCATCATGGCTGCAGGTTTCCCTGGGTTTCCACCTGGCTCTGAGGCTCTGAACGGCCCTTAGTCTCCAAGATTCTATCTCCTGCTAAGCCTGGTGGTTTTTTGTATTAGCGAATGTTTACCATTTCGCAAGGGCCTGAGGGCCTAAGAGATTTCTGGACAAAATTCTTGAGCCACAGGCCAAGACGTGAATCGTGTTTGGGTATGTGTGAGGGAGCAGGGGTGGGAGAGTGAGGCAGAGAGGAGAGGTGGGGACAGAAGGTTCTAGGCCAGGAAGAAGACATGAAAGTTCAGGATTCCAGGGAGCACACCTGTAGCGCTGTGAACTAGCATTTTTTTCACACCTGTATACAGAGCTAATTCTACACAAAAATTATCCCCAGCCTTAATGCATGGGGAAAGTTTCCCATACACCCAGAGGCTCAAAGCAGTTGAGGCTTGTGCAAAGAACCACAAGCCAGCACAGGCACAGGCTGCCCTCCGGGAAGACGAAAGCCCTCCCCAGATCTGACATTCAGTCCAGAGGTTTCTACAAGTTCCTTTATTAATAAAGCAAAATAGAAAAGAACAAGGTCCCCAAATGACCCATATGATTCAAAGTGCAAATTTACTCCAACCTGCAAGAGAAAACGAATGGCAGGTCTTGACTGCAGGGGCCATGGAAATTTGGGGTGATTAAATTGCCTTTGAATCACACAATTGTAGCAGCTGAACCATATCTGATTAACTCTTTGGTCTCTGTTATTGGAACAAAACCAGTGCTACGCCTGCAGCCGCCAGACTGCAACCAGAAACACAGTTTGGGGTCAGAAGACATTAAAAATCACAATAAAATAGGAGGAATGTTTTAAGTCAAGCAACTGAATCAAGGCACCTTTTTTAAAAAAAGCAAAAAGTTGTTAAAAAATATTCCAGAATAGTAGATACTTCAAAAACCAGATTACAGTATATATCATTTTGCTGGACATTTTAGTCTATTTTCTGCGTACACAGTCACACATTCTTTACCCTCTCCCAACTTATACGTGCTTTATCCCCTCCAGTCATGCGCTATGTAGGTATAAAAAAAATAAAGATGTATCTAAACAAGTGACTTAAAAAAAAAAAAAAACTAACGAATGCCACAATGATAACACTGAACTTGTTTCCTCTTGAGGGACACTGGAAATGTTACTGAGGTTCATTATCCCCGCCACTGACTCGTCCTCCTCCATGCAGACAGGGATGAGAAGTCGAAGTCTTCATCAAGGTCAAAAGCCACATGTTACGGAAAAAGGGACTTACTCCATAGAGGTTACATGAGATGCTTTGGAAGCACTTAGGTTAATTCCTTCACAGTGTTTACTAGGACGTCAATTTTGGTGGAGCTGCTGAGTCAGGAAATGATAGAGGCCGGTGGGGTGCCTCACGCCTATAATCCCAGCACTTTGGGAGGCCGAGGTGGGTAGATCACCTGAGGTTAGGAGTTCGAGACCAGCCTGACCAACATGATGAAACCCCATCTCTACCAAAAAAAAAAAAAAAAAAAAAAAGCCAGGCCTGGTGGCAGGTGCCTGTAATCCCAGCTACTCAGGAGGATGAGGCCCAAGAATCACTTGAACCTGGGAGGCGGAGGTTGCAGTGAGCTAAGATCATCCCACTGCACCCCAGCCTGGACAACAAGAACAAAACTCTGTCCCGAGAAAAAAAAAAAAAGAAAATGATACAAACATTCAGGGGTGAAGTCTGATCAGAACCATGTTTTTAGGCCAGGTGTGGTGGCTCACGCCTATAATCCCAACACTCTGGGAGGCCGAGGTGGGAGGATGGCTTGAGTCCAGTAGTTCAAGACCAGCCTGGGCAACATAGGGAGACCCTGACTCTACAAATAATTTAAAAATTCGCAGGGTGTAGTGGCACATACGTGTGGGCCCAGCTAGTTGGGAGGCTGAGACAGGAGGATCACTTGAGCCCAGGAGGTCAAGGCTGCAATGAGCTGCAATCTTGCCACTGCACTCCAGCCTGGGCAACAGAGTGAGACCCTGTCTCAAAAAACAAAAACCAAAACCTGTGTTGTTGGTACTGGAAATGGTACAAGCCGAAGAAGCTTGCACCCCAAATCCAGCAAGCAATCACCACTGTAAAGGCATGAGCTAGGATACCACTAACTCCCCAAAATTAATTTAAATGTAAGAATAAAATACAAAGAAACAAGTTATTCTGCAATCCTTCCTCATTACTCATCTGCAAACTCTGACAGAACCAAGAAGTTTACCCCAAATCACCAGGAAAGAAATGCCAGAAACTGGCCCTAAGTGGCTTGACGTAGGATCTGACTCAAAAAGAGCAGCTTGGAGATCAAGCGTCCTCCTGGAAACTGTGAGTTAAGTGTTATCTGTGGCTATGTTAATTTTTTTTTTTATTTGTTTCTACAATAAAGCTTAGCTCTGAGAGATTAAGATGATTTGAAATATCACACCCCCAAGTATATATAACACTACCATATCCAAAACAAAACCTAGGACCATATACATACTTGGGGTGTTAACTGTGTAAGGCAGTGGTCGCAAACTGGTGGCCCCCAGGCTTAAACACATGTTTGGCCCATGTGGTATTTTGGACTTTTTTTTTTTAATTACTTGTTTAAAAATCATCAAGTTTCACTTTTCAAAAAAAAAAACCTGATTTCCAGCTTGTTGCCCCATTTTTTTCTGCATGGCTGAGCAACGGTCCCCTCTTTAAAGGCGAGCGCAGATTCCCCCCCACCTCCCACCCCGTTTCTACAGGCTGCTGAGTTTGCGACCCCTGGCTGGAAATAGCACTAAAAACGTGTTTCCTAACCCAAACCTCTCTCACACCCTCACGCAATTTTCACTTCATTTCCCCTTCCCTCTCTTGCTTCACTTCCATCTGAAGTCCTCCTTCCCCAGTTCTTTGGATTTCTCTTGCCTCATTCGAATTCTGCCTTCTTTCGGCTTCAGTTTCATTTTGCAAAACACATCTCCGCTCAGCCCACGATCATTCCAGGAAGGCTCCCAAGACTGGTCAGTGGGAGTTACCGAAGGGTGTCTCGCCACAAAATGACTGAGTCATCTTCCCCAAAAACATTTTCCTCCGGCCCTGGCTGGACAACTAATTTTTTTTTTTTTTTTTCTGCTGTTGTTACTGTGGAACCTTCTTGCATGAGAACATTTGCATATATGAATCTCCAGTACCAAGCATACACCAAAAATGTGTACATTTCAGATGAAGGACATAATGGAGCCCTAATAAAATAGAGAATTGAGCTTAATTTAACTGTCTTGGGCAACCATCATGCCTGGCTAATACGCCATATTATTTCTGTTGTACACAGTACATGTTTTGGTTTACTAAACATTGATCAAAATTGATCGAAATCTCTAAGTTTTGGTTACCATGTACAGAGAACAATTGCTCAGCATGGCATTTAAATAAAACAGTAATATTTTAAAAACTCACAAATACAATGCACAATTTATTTTAAAAAAATAAAATTTAAAAACCTTGAGGATGGATGAGGCTTTGGGTAATTAACCTGAAAAAAAAAAAAAAAACTAACAAAAGAACTACAAGAACTAAGTATGTTACCAGATTTATACTTTAAAATACTATTAAAAGGGGAACTCACTGACACAGCTAGAAATATTTCTAAAATTCAGCTTTTAAAGCCTTTTTTTTTTTGAGGCGGAGTCTTGCTTTGTCGCCCAGGCTGGAGTGCAGTGGCGTGATCTCGGCTCACTGCAAGCTCTGCCTCCTGGGTTCAAGCGATTCTCCTGCCTCAGCCTCCCAAGTAGCTGGGATTATAGGCGCCCGCCATCACGCCCAGATAGTTTTTGTATTTTTTAGTAGAGATGGGTTTTTGCCATGTTGGCCAGGCTGGTCTTGAACTCCTGACCTCAGGTCATCCGCCCACCTAAGCCTCCCAAAGTGCTGGGATTACAGGGGTGAGCCACCGTGCCCAGCCTTAAAGCTTTATAATCCTTCCAACCCTTGGTCCTACTGTAGCAGACAATGAGTACAGAGGAAGCTGTGGTTCAGTATGGAAATATATATATATATATATGCATATATATAAAAAATATGTATATATATAAGATCTACTATTGGCATCTATTTTTTAAACTATTTTAAAAAAATACTGTGCAGTTTCTATCTTTGCATAAAGTTAGCAGACTGACTTTTTTGCACAATGCAGTACCTTATGACCTAACATTGATCTCACAAAGCTAGGAATGACCTTTGCGGGGAACTGGCCTCAAGACAGCCTCAAAGAGACGCACAATGTTTGCAGCTGCTTCTCTTTCAGCCCAAGGTTGCAAAGGATATAAGAAGCCAATGCAGCTTTGAGGAGAAGGATTCCCCGTAAATCACCTACTCACAATGATTTCCCACAGCGGGCAAGTGGATCCTCTAAAGAAAGAAGGTTTATAGAGTTCCCTCCAAAGAGCTCAGAACTTCAACAATGATTCTATTCACATCGCCATTTCTGTCTTCCAAATTTTAGCTGTAAGAGTCTGAGGAGGTACATGTTTTTATTAAGGAAAAAAAAAACCCAAAAAACCCAATGTGTAACACTTAGACTGGCTGCATTTCCAATCAGGCAAACCGATGATGGGCCATGGTGAACTTAAAACTGTAATTGAGGGCTGTTATAAATTTGGTAGAACAAGGAAGAATTCCAGGACAGGCTCCTCCCAGCTGCAAAATACACCCAACCTGGTGATACTGATACCTAAGGAGAAAAAAGAGACAGACTGCTGTCAAGTGCTGTCTCCCTTGCTCTTTTCCTAATTTGTCTCCTCTGCCCACGACCAAGGAGTAACTGACCTTCAAGCACAGAGCCTAAGATCCTGAACTATAAGTGAAATGTTTTGCAAGACCTGTGCTGAATCAACAGGTCTCTTGGACCACGTAAGACTGCCTGAACAAGGAGGAACCATCAATGGTTAGAGATCCAGCACAAACCACATGCTAAACAGCAGGCATTTCCTTTTCATCAGCTCATAAGCTCAGAAAGAAATCTCTTTGTGAAGGAGTTTGCTAAAAACCTTAAAACAAAAACCGTTTCTGTCTCCAGCCAGCAGCCAGCCTTGGAGAAACACCTTTACAGGCAAAGCCTAAAACACATCTTTCTCCAAAGCCAACATGTTTTATGCCTTCACCAGTGTTGTCTTGAATATGTATTTGGTTGCTGCTTTGGTTCCAGCCATGTCTGGCTGGTAGTAGGTAGTTCCATGAATGGGTGTTGACGGACTGGTACATATCCCAGCTTGTGGCCTGCGGTGATGTTAGGCAAGCATGCTGGCCACTTTTCAAGGCTGTACATTTAATAATAAATATAACTGGCTTCCCTCTCAGACGCAATGCTTGGTGCTAGCAATTACCACAATATGAGTGAACTGATCAATATAAAGTGCTATTTTCTCTGGAAGTTTCTCTAATCATCTCTCGATTGCCTTTCCATCTGTGTGACTTAATTTTTTGACAATCTTGTCAAACACCTGTGATTGCACCATTTTAAAAATACATTAATATTAACGTGAACAGTGGAAATTATGTTCCTCTGAACATTAGCCCCTAAAATAGAACTTCAATTCCAGTTGCAAATAAAGATTCAGATTTTTCTTTTTAAAGACAATCAGGAACCAAGTACCTAGCAAGTAATTGTGTCAAAAACTTTAGTGTTTTTGTTTGTTTTTGTTTGTTTTTAGTTTGGGCAGAGAGATCTGTGTCTAAAAATCAACAAGAAGAAATTTTCCCTGCAGCTAGTTCTTGCTTCTACTGGACTTCTGTAAAAGCCACATCCTTCTACAGAATCCGTCCACAGAGAACATTTGAACCAATTCTTGGGGCTGCTGTTGCATGTTTTCCCTTAGTTTGCCCAGGACACTCTAGTGGGTGTGAAGATGTCATATTATATTGGACTGTGAAGCGAGGAGGTGATATTTAAGCCACTAAAGCTTGTGGCAGCCACCAAATTTTTCTCTGCCTTCTGCAATCTTGCATTTAACTGGCTTCGCCGCCATTCCCACCCCCACCCAGTGGGAAAGGCTTTAGGAGCATTTAGTCAGGTGGGGGTGCTGTCAGGGTTTACGGTTCACCTTCAAGGAAGCCCTGGGTGCGCTGACTCCGGGGCGGGGGGCACCTGGCAAGGTAGCGGGGACCCCCGTAGGCCCGGAGAAGCTGGGGCAGCCTTTGCCACGTGGACAGCAAACGCGCCGCTGCAAGTTCCCGGGCCTGCCCGTCGAAAGCGGCCAGGAGGTCAACTGGGGCGGCTTCCCGCAGTGCCTTGGGCAGGGGACCCACCTCAGCAGCCGCCCCACCAGGGCCCAGGACGCAGTGGAAGAGCGTATGGCGTCGCAGCAGGCAGTCCCTAAGGAACTGCACCAACTCCTCCAAACACTTTCCCAGGTGCTCCTCATCCCAGCCTTGCCCAGGGGCCCCCTTGCGCAGCAGCACTGCCAGCAGCACTGTCTTGAGCACATATGAGGACAGGATGCGTCCCCACTGGGTGGCAGCCGCTGAGTCCAGCCCACGGGCGCCCAGATCTCGCAGAGCCTTAAGCAACTGCAGGCACTTGAGGTAGCAGGCACCTGGAGCTGCCCGTTCCTGCAGCCAACTCAGCAGCTTCTGCTCCTGGCGTGCTGTGTTCACACCCCACAGTGCCTCCGCGCGCAGGCCCTCAGGGAGCTCCAACAGGGGCGCGCTGGGCAGGGGTGGCGGTGGTGGCGCCACAAGGAAGACCCCATCTCCCAGATGGACTGCGGGGATGAGACGCACAGCCATGGAAAGGCGACAGCAGCCGTAGTCAGTGCGGCAGGGCAGGATGTGTAAGGTGGGGGGCTGTTCCAGGCCACCTGGGGTCAAGGTGACCCGACAGCGCCCCTCCAGGCTGTAACGCACAGTGGCCAAGGAGCGCTGCAGATGCGACTGGAACCAGCGCAGCACCAAAGTAGCAGAGAGGTGACGCCGCCCGCGCACATCCACGCAGAAGGCATCAGCAAAGGGTTTGCAGTCCCGAAGCCAGTGGCCCCCCGAGGCCCCCAATGGTGAGGGTGGTGCCTTGAGGGCGCACACGAAGCAGCCGCGGAAGGCTGGGGCCAGCACTGGCTCCTCGCCCAGGCTCCGTGGCTCCAGCGCCACAAGCGGCGGCAGGCGCAGTGGCACCAGCACGTCGAAGCTGTCGGGCCGGCGGATTTTATGCTGCTCGTAGGCGCTGCCCACCTGGATGAAGTCTCCGCGGAAGGCCAAGGCCAGCGCTCCCCCGGGAATGAGACCGGGGGACCCCCGGGCGCGGCCAGCCCGCACCAGCTCGCCCACGATCCGGCTCACATGCGCCTTGCTGTGGCCCAACACGTGCGGAGACAGACGCACCTCGTGCTCGTAGTAACTCTCCAGCAGGATGCTGAGGCCCGGCTCTCGGAAGTGTCTCGAGGAGAAGGCGGCGTGACCCCCCAGACGGGGAGACCCGGGCAGGAAGCGCTGCCGGACAGCGTGGCGACAGCGCAGGAGGACGTAGCTGAGGAGGAGCAGGACGGCCACCTTGAGCAGCGGGAAGCCGCCGTCCACGCCGTCGGGGGGCTCAGCCCGGGCGCCCCCGCTTCCCCGCAGGACATGGTAGAGGCACACCAGGGCGGTGCACAGGCCGGTCACCAGGGGCCAGAAGACGCGTAGATTGAGGGTGTAGTGCACCGACATGCCGGGCGCCCGGGGCGGCGGTGGCCGAGCAGCCCAAGGGGCGAGCCCCGGCGGCGACCCCAGCCCAGCATGCGCACAGCGTCCGGGCAGCCCCGCTGTCCCCGTCTCCTTCTCCGCGGCGGCTTCCCGATCGCAGGCCCGAGGGAAGCCGCCCTCCAGCTCGGCCTCCTCTCCCAGCTCAAGTGTTCCTTCCAGCTGCGGCCCGCCCTGCGCTCTCGGGCCCGGGGCCGCGCCCTGCCCCGGCTGCGCGCTGAGTCCGGCTCAGCGGCCCTCCCCGCCCGGTGCCCCCGCGCGCCGCCGTCGGCCAGCTTCTGGCCCGGCCTGGCTCGCCTCCTACCCTGGGCGGCCCTCCTGGCTCTCCCGCCGCTCCTCTCCGCGCCTGACCCTGTTACTCGGACCCCGGGAGTTTCCTCTTCCGAGGGGGAGGCGAAGCCGCGCCAGCTAGCCGGGAGGAAATGCCGGAGTCTGGAGCCTAGCGTGGAGCTGGCTAGCCGGGTCGGCCCCCTCCCGGGCCTCCGCCTTAAAGCGACGCGGGGCGGCGGGAGGGACTTCAGGACGCGCTTGAAACTGGCCTCCCGCGGCCCACCCCCATCCTCCCTCCCCGAAGGCAGAACTGGGAAGGCCCTGATTCCGGGGCGGTGGCTTCGTCCATGGAGCCTCTGGAGTTGCACTCCCTTGAAGTTATACTGGGACGTTGAAAAGGAGAAGAGGGCGCACAGCCAAACTGTCCGATCCTCCCCGCCCCCACTGCACAAGTCGTGGTGGCGTGGCAGGCCCTGGCACAGGAGTGGCCCTTGCCGTCTGCGTCTGTCCTCTGTTCAAACCAGTATTCACCTAGCACCTACCATGTGCCAGGACAGAGCCACGGTGCTGGGGAAATCGCAGTTGACAAGATGGACAAGGTTTCTGTCCTTCGTGAAGCTTACAGCCTTTTAAAAATGCGAATCAAAAAAGGGAAGTGGCGGGGCGCAGTGTCTCACTCCTGTAATCCCAGCACTTTGAGAGGCCGAAGTGGGTGGATCATTTAAGGTCAGGAGTTCAAGACTAGCCTGGCCGACATGGTGAGACCACCCCCTCCCATCTCTACTAAAAATACAAAAATTAGCCAGGCGTAGTGGCGCGCTCCTGTAATCCCAGCTGCTTGGGAGGCTGAGCCAGGAGAATCGCTTGAATCCAGGAGGCGGAGGCTGCAGTGAGCCACTGTACTCCAGCGTGGGTGTACTGGTGCCACCGTACTCCAGCGTCAGTGACAGAGTGAGACTCCGTCTCAAAAAAAAAAAAAAAAAAGTTGGGGAAAGGATTCCACAGCAAGAAAACGCTCTAAAATAAACAAAAGTGCTGGAGGGAGTGAGAAAGTGGTGGCTGCCCCGCGGAAGTCAGAGGATGACAGGGGTGACATTTGGCCCCAGACTTCAGCGGAACATGCTGGTTCACTCCTGTAATCCCAGCACTTTGGGAAGCCGAGGCAGCAAGAAGATCGCTTGAGTGAGGCCAGGAATTCGAGGCTGCAGTGAGTTATGATCATATCACACGCTCCAGCCTGAGTGACAGAGCAAGACTCTTGTCTCTGTACGAATAAAATAAATAAAATGAAATTAAATTAAAATAAAATTATTTTCCCAGTGGAGGACAGGGGCACAAACAGGTTCAGCTCAGGCAGGTTCAGCTGCACCCCGCTTTCCCGCCCTCCGCCACAAGGTTACACAGCCTTTGCAGAGCTGGGCAGAAACCAAAGCACAGAACTCCCAGGAGGGGGCCCAGGGAAGGTCCCTTCCTCATCTGCTGGGAATTTTGGGGGTCCTTTGTCAGGGCCTACATTGGAGCCTCAGTCCTAGGAAGCTTGTTTTGTTTCCTAACAGGGAGCACTTCCTGAAATAATCTGCTCTATTTAAATAATTGTATTTCTTTATTCACACTCATTACACCTTCTTTGCTCGCACTGACCTTTAAAGAGAGCAAGGGTGAATACATTAAAACATGTTAGAGGGCTAAGCAGGTCTGCCTTCAGATCCTGTCTACTACTGTTAGCTATGAGATCATCATCTACTAGTCAAGATTCTTCAGGTTGCAAGTGACAGAAACACAGCTCCAACTGGCTTAAGCGCACACGCGCGCACACACACACACACACACACACACATATATTATTGTATCATGTCAACTGAGATCCATGAAAGGATTTCAGGTACAGCTGGATCTAGGTGCTTCAGTGATGCAGACCTGTTCTCCCTTCACTTCTTAGCTCTGCTTTTTAAGTGGACTGTACTCTCCGCAGGTCCTCTCCATATGCCCTTGGCTGCTCTAGTCTCACATTGTCTTCAGTGCAGAGGAAAAGAGCCTTTCTTGTTTTTGTTTTTGTTTTGTTTTGTTTTTTTAAAGACAGAGTCTAGCTCTGTTGCCCAGGCTGGAGTGCAGTGGGACAATCTCAGCTTACTGCAACCTCCACCTCCTGGGTTCAAGTGATTCTCATGCCTCAGCCTCCCAAGTAACTGGGATTACAGGCACACGCCACCATTCCTGGCTAATTTTTGTATTTTTAGTAGAGATGGGGTTTCACCATGTTGTCCAGGCTGGTCTTGAACTCCCGACCCCAGATGATCTGCCCACCTCAGCCTCCGAAAGTGCTGGGATTACAGGCGTGAGACACCACGCCTGGCCAGAGAGGCTTGCTTTTTTAAAAGTTGTGGTAAATGCTATGACTTGGGATCGTTTCGGGTCGTATTCTGAAGTCACCAAGCAAGGGAATGCATGGATTAGCATTGCCTGGGTAGTGCCCCACCAACCCCAATCCAAATCTATGTCGAAACCTTAACGGCCAGTGTGACTGTATTTGGAGATAGGGCTTTTCGGCAGTAATTCCAGTTAAATGAGGTCAGAAAGATAGGGTCCTACTCTGATATGATTGGTGCCCTTATAAGACGGAGAGAGAGACGGCTCTCTCACCACATGGTTGCACCAAAGAAAGACCATCTGCAAACCTGGAGAAAAGCCCTCACCAGAAGCCGAACCCTACCAGACCTTGATTTTGGACTTTCTAACCTCCAGAACTATGAGAAAATAAATTTCGGTTGTTGGAGTCACCCAATCTATGGTATTTGCAGAGGCAGCCTGAGCTGACTAATACAGTTGGGTACCTAACCCTGGAACCAAGGGGTGGAGTCAGCCCTGTTCAAACTGTGGGAATTGTGGGAAGGGGTGTCTCTCCCCCCAAGGAAAGTCATGGTGCTGTGGCTGGAAAAAGATGGATGAGATGTTTTGCTATGCAGAGATGACAGCTGGCCACCTCGTTCAGATAACTCTGTTAACCTATCTTTGCTTCTATCTCCGCATCTATAAAATGGGGTGCTACCAACAGAGTGGTTTATTTTTGCCCTGGCAGATATAGTAGTATGCTATCTCCAACTACACAAATAATGACAATGCTCTAGGTCAGAGTTAGCAAACACTATTTTTTTTTTTTTTTTAAAGAAACAGGTCTTGATCTGTTGCCTAGCCTGGAGCACAGTAGCACAATCATAGCTCACTGCAGCCTTGAGTTTCTCGGCTCAAGGGATCCTCCTGCCTCAGCCTCCCAAGTAGCTGGAATTACAGGCATGCACCACCACACCTAGCTAATTTTTAAATTTTTTTGTAGACATGGGGGTCTCACTATGTTGCCCAGGCTGGTCTTGAACTTCTGGCCTCAAGCAGTCCTCCTGCCTTGGCTTCCCAAAGTGCTGGGATTATAGACATGAGCCACCATGCCCAGCCTGGCACACACTCTTTGTAAAGGGCCACAGAGTAAATATTTTAGGCTTGGATATTATAAAGTCTGTACTACAACTGCTCAGGTCCACTGCTGTGGCCCCCAAATAACTGAGTTTGGAACCATTGCTTGGCAAAGTTCAACTTGCATTAGGTTGGTGCAAAAATAATTGCGGTTCTTGCCATTACTTTTATTACTAATAGCTGCATCCCTCTACCTCTGTCTTTTATTTATTTTTATTTTTATTTATTTATTTATTTATTTATTTTTTGAGACAGTTTCGCTCTTATTGCCCAGGCTGGAGTGCAATGGCTTGATCTCGGCTAATCTCAACCTCTGCCTCCCGGGTTCAAGCGATTCTCCTGCCTCAGCCTCCCGAGTAGCTGGGATTACAGGCATGATCCACCATGCCCAGCTCATTTTGTATTTTTAGTAGAGACGGGGTTTCTCCAGGTTGGTCAGGCTGGTCTTGAACTCGCGACCTCAGGTGATCCACCCACCTCGACCTCCCAAAGTGCTGGGATTACAGGAGTAATCCCACAGGACCCGGCTGCCTCTGTCTTTATTTGGCCTTCTTCCCTGTGCGTATTTCTAGGTCTTTGTATCCAAATCTTCCCCTCCTTTCTCACATTATTTATTGAATTTAGGGCCCACCCTAATCCATCTTAACTTGATGACCTCAACAAAGACCCAAATAAGGTCACCTGCACATGGCCAGGAGTTAGGATTTGAACTTACCTTTTAGGGAGACATAATCAACTCACTACAGCAGCTAGAGATGATCTGTCAGTGAGTGGATAGGGCTGTGCCCATCAAATTTATTTATGGATGCTGAAATTTGAATTTTGTAAGATTTTCATGTGTCATGAAATACACTTCTTTTGATTTTTTTCAGCCATTTAAAAATATGAAAACCTACTGGGCACAGCAGTTCATGCCTATAATCCCAGCACTTTGGGAGGCCAAGGCAGGAGGATTGCTTGAGCCCAGGAGTTCAAGACCAGCCTGGGCAACACAGTGAGACCCTGTCTCTAAACAAAACAAAACAAAACAAAAAAACTAGCTGGGTGTGGTGGTGCACACCTGTAGTCCCAGCTTCTCAGGAGGCTAAGACAAGAGGATCATTTGAGTCTAGGATGTCGAGGCTGCTGTGAGCTGTGAACTATGATCATACCACTGCATTCCAGCCTGGATGACAGAACGAGATCCTAACTCTTAAAAAAATCTGAAAACTAATCTCGGCTTAGGGGTCATACAAACATGCTCAATGTACCTTGAGTAATTAGCTTCCTAGGGCTGCTGTCACAAAATACCACAAACCAGGTGGTTTAAACAACAGAAATGTATTATCTCAGAGTTCTCAAAAGCAGGAATCTGAAATCAAGGTATCTGCAGGACTGTGCTCCCTTTGGAGGCTTCAGAGGAGAATCCCTCATTGCCTCTTGCAGCTTCCGGCAGCTCCAGGCGCCCCTTGGCTTGTGGCTGCCTCACTCCCATCTCTGCCTTCATCTTGCATGGCCTTCTCCTCTGGGTCTGAGCCTTCTCCTTTTCTGTTTCTTTTCTTTTCTTTTTTTGAGACAGGTTCTCATCCTGTCACCCAGGCTGGGCTGGAGTACAGTGGGTGATCACGGCTCTCTGCATCCTTGATCTCACCTCCTGGGCTCAAATGATCCTCCTGCCTTAGCCTCCTTGAATAGCTGTGACTACGGTGTGCACCACCACGCCCAGGTAATTTTTTATTTTTTGTAGAGATGAGGTCTCACTCACTGTGTTGCCCAGGCCACTTTCGAACTCCTGGCCTCAAGCAATCCTCCTGTCTTGGCCTCCCAAAGAGCTAGGATTACAAGCGTGAGCCACTGTGCCTGGCCTTCTGTTTCTTAGAAGGACACCTTTTATTGGATTTAGAATGCACTGGAGTAATCCCATTGATCTCAACTGGAGATCTGTAATTTAAAGATCCTTAAAGATTCTTAAATTGAATTATGTCTACAAAGACCCTTTTTTTCAAAGAAGGTCACATTCACAGGTTCTAGGGGTTAGGATGAGAACGTATCTTTGGGAGGACCATAATTCGCCCCTACTACACCGAGTAAATGACGTATTACTGTTGCTACTTTTGCTGCCTGTAATCTGTTTCCATAGCCCATTTCCTCTAAAGGACTCAAGGTACAGGCCTCAGAACTTTACACTTGGCAAATCTACTATATGTGTCAGAGCAAATACAGATTTATTCATTCATTAATTTACTACTCATATTTGTGGGTTCTTACCATGTGTTAGGCCAAGGGGAATGTGAAGGAAAACACAGGGCTTTGAGCTGACAGACGAAAATGGTACATACACACAGTGTATGGGTGGATTAAGAAAACTGTCACTGTTGGCCGGGCACAGTGGCTCATCCCTGTAATCCTAGCACTTTGGGAACCCGAGGCGGCCAGATTGTCTGAGCTCAGGAATTTGTGACCAGCCTGGGCAACATGGCGAAACCCCGTCTTTACTAAAAATACAAAAACTTAGCCGGGCATGGTGGCACGCGCCTGTAATCCCAGCTACTCAGGAGGCTGAGGCACGAGAATTGCTTGAACCTGCGAGGTGGAGGTTGCAGTGAGCCGAAATCATGCCACTGCACTCCAACCTGGGCAACACAATGTGACACACACCTGTAGTCCCAGCTACCCATGAGGCTGAGGTGGGAGGTTCACCTGAGCCCAGGAGGTTGAGGCTGCAGTGAGCCATGATTGCGTCACTGCATTCCAGCCTGGTCAACAGAGCGAGACCTGGTCTCAACACAAACCAAAAAAAAAAAAAGAAAAGAAAAGAACCAAAAACCAAAACTCCTTTAGCATTTAATGTTTGACAAAGGTCACTCCTATGGCTTTTGTTTTCAATAGCTTAGCGAGTATATATACAGACACTCCCCCCAGAGGGTCTGATGTCTTGGAGGTGTGTCTCACAGAGAATGAATGTGAACAGTGATGAGAGGAAAAGAGAGAGAAGAGATTCATTTCCCACAGCGGGAGCAGGGGGAGCTCATGGAGAGGTAACATGTAACCAGGTTTTGAAGGACAGGATATGATAGTCCATTTGATGCCTGTATCACATGCCTCCTAGATGTGGCACTTCCTCAGCAGTATCTCTTGGAATGCGCAGAACAAACCCAATGAGGCAGGTGCTGTTATTATTGCCATTCACATATGAGAAAAGTGAGGACCAGCCTGGCCAACATAGTGAAACCCTGTCTCTACTAAAAATACAAAAAATTAGCTGGGCATGGTGGCGGGCGCCTGTAATCCTAGCTACGCAGGAGGCTAAGGTAGGAGAATCACTTGAACCCGGGAGGCAGAGACTGCAGTGAGCCGAGATCGCTCACACCAGCCCAAGTGACAGTGCAAGACTCTGTCTCAAAAAAGAGAAAAAAGAAAAGAAGAAAAGTGAGGCCGAGAGAGGTTAAGTAACGTTATTAAAAAACACTCCAGGGGCCGGGCGCAATGGCTCATGCCTGTAATCCCAGCACTTTTGGAGGCCAAGGTGGGTGGATCACTTGGGGTCACAAGTTTGAGAACAGCCTGGCCAACATGGTAAAACCCCGTCTCTACTAAAGATACAAAAATTAGCTGGGCATGGTGGCACATGCCTGTAATCCCAGCTACTCAGGAGGCTGAGGCATGAGAATTGCTTGAACCCAGGAGGTGGAGGTTGCAGTGAGCCAAGATCATGCCACTGCACTCTAGCCTGGATGACAGAGCAAGATTCCATCTCAAAAATTAATTAATTAATTAAATAAAAATAAAAATCACACTCCAGCCTGGGCAACATAGTGAGACCCTGTCTTTAAAAAAAAAAAAAATTAGCTGGGTGTGGTGGTGTGTGCCTATGGTCCCAGCTACCTAGGAAGCTGAGGCAGGAGGATCGCTTGGGCCTGGGAGGTTGAGGCTGCAGTGAGCCTGATGATTGCA
Source organism: Theropithecus gelada (assembly GCF_003255815.1). NCBI lineage: Eukaryota > Metazoa > Chordata > Mammalia > Primates > Cercopithecidae > Theropithecus > Theropithecus gelada. The sequence continues at coordinate 64,715,819 of NC_037688.1, forward strand.
TCACTGCACTTCAGCCTGGATGAAAGGGAGAGACCTGTCTCAAAAAAGTCACACAGCTGGCAAGTCTGACTCCAGAGCTGGACTCTTCCTCCCTATACTTCACTCTTTAACATTGTAAAGGGCTTTATAGGACAGAAAGGAAAAGAGCAGTGTAGTTTATGTTCATGTCTATTTCTCTGATCAGTTGATGAGGCTCTTGAAGTCAGGGGCTTTGCCATATTCATTTTGGTATCCCGAGTAGCCTTTGCCATGCCTGGTACTTTATAGAGATTTGTTGAATGAATGAATGAAGGAAGGAAGGAAGGAAGGAATAGGATTTTGACCAACAGAAATTCAAGGAGACCATTCCAGGTAATATAAACAAAATGTGCATATGCTTGTGGTCAAGGAGCATGTGACCGCTTGGGGGAACAGGACATCAGTCCTGTTGTCACGGAAGTGTAGAATTTTTGAATGGACACTGTGGCTCCATTTACTAGCCATTCGTTTCAGCTTTCCTCTAGGGAGCTTCTGCAGCAGGAGCTGGGAAGCAAAACACATTCCCACATTTCCTGGCACGAAGACAGGAGCCACCCGAGATATCTGCTTTGCTAGTGTGGCTGGCAGCAGAGGTGGGGTGATTCTGCAACTCCGCAGCTGGAGCAGGGGCCCTGGTTCTGCAGGCAGTTTCCTGGTGGGGACAGAGGTGGCAGCTTCCCTGGTGGGCCAGTTTCTGCTCTGTGGCTTAAGAGTTATTTCTGGAAGTTCCACTCAGATTCCTTCACTGCTGCCTTCCCAGTGATTCTCAAACTATCTGTGATAAATGACCTGTTGCTGGTTTGTTATTTAAAATTTCCTGTTGGTTCTACTATACAAGACTATTACATAGCTCATGTCATGTGCAATTCACAGGCAACTTAGACCTTTGACGATTATTTTATTAAAAAATCTCCTTTTGGCCATGTGAGGTGGCTGCTGCCTATAATCTCAGCACTTTGGGAGGCCAAGGTGGGAGCACTGCTTGAGACCAGGAGTTCGAGACCAGTCTGAGCAAAAGAGAAAGATCCCATCTCTACACACACAAAAAAAAATTTTAATCACCTTGCATATTCAATATTTGACCGGGCCTATCTTTATTTAGAGATTATCCACACTGACCTGTGCCTAGAGAGATGAGCCTGTCAGTCACACCCTTGTAAATGTCACAGCAATGTCAAGTTGATGCAGATGTTTCTAAACACTCTCAAGGGACTGGACCAGGGCCACCAGGAACAAGGGAGTCCAATGCACAACTTTGCCAACAATGCCACCCAGTACTGAATGGCAACCAAGTAACCCAAGCCTATCTTCTCTCTTGGGGAGTCTGAATGAAGGGGACACAGAAGCCCTGAGGAAGGAGAATTCAGAATTAAGCAGAAGCCTTAAATCAGCGGAAGCCATAGAGTAGGCAAAGGCCAGGGGGCAGTGGAAACCACAGCAGGTCCAGGGAGAGTAGGAAGAAGCAAGGCAACCAAACAGCTGAGTCCAAGAATGGTGGGCTATCGGAGTTGATCTGGGAGCACAAAAGCTGCCGTGCGGCCTGAATGACCTTACAGCTCTTTTTCTGACTTGAGTAAGTAGTGCTGTCTGGGTTCCCTGTGATCCTTCTAACAATCCCTGCCGGAGTCTGAGATCGTCCAAATGTGTCTCTTCCTTGCCACCCAGATTTGCTGGGTGGTGGCAGCGTGGGGTGGGGAGGCTCTTTAGCCCAGATCCTCAGAAAACAGAACCTAAGGGTATGGCTTGCCTAGGAGTGTTTTATGGGGAGTGATTCAAGCCGAAGGAAGCTTTGCAGCAAACACAGCTGGTTCCCCCATCCCCTTCAAAGAGGCTGCACAGAGCCTCTTAATCTCTAAACATTTGGGGAGAAAAAAGGGCAAACAATTGAGCTGATGATTCTTCCCATGTCCTGTCTCTTGTTGGTCAAAGGATACCCACAGGATATTTACTGTCCCCACTCCGGGCCATGTGGACATGATGAAGAAGCCAGTGTCCCTGAAAGCCCCTGCCTATACATGTGGGTGGTCTTTCCTTATCATCAGCACCACACAAAGAGGTCCTGTGGCAGGAGTGGCAGCAGCCAGTTCTTTCCAGCTGTGAAAATAGAGTGATCCCTTGCTAGGGCTGCTCTTGTTAAGAAACAAGGCAGGCCAGGTACGATGGTTCACACCTGGAATCCCAACACTTCGGGAGGCCAAGGCGGGAGGATCACTTGAGTCCAGGAATTTGAGGCTAGCCTGGGCAATATAGTGAGACCCTGTCTCTACAAAAAATTATTTTTAAAAACTTAGCCAGGCGAGGTGGTGTACACTTGTAGTCCCAGCTACTCAGGTGGCTGAGGTGGGAGGATTGCTTGAGCCCTGGGAGGCTGCGACTTCAGTAAGCCCTGATTATACCACTGCACACCAGCCTAGGCAACAGAACAAGACCTTGCCTCAAAGTACGTGCACGCACGCGCGCGCACACACACTCACACACGAAACAAGGCAAGTGGCTGAGGCCCAGGAGTGCAGATGGGGCCAAATGGATCTGGGGTGGCCCATAAGCTGGGTCTGGTACAAAAGGCTTCCTGGAAGACATGCCTGCTAAGCTGATTTTGGAGGATGAATTGATCATTGTCAGATAAAGAGATGGAGAAGGGCATCCTGGGCAGAAGTCATTTCATGCATGGAATCCTGGAGAAATGAAAGACCATGGTTTGAAATTCAGGGGGTCTGAAGTTTGGGACTGGAGAAAGCAATACTGAGAGATGAGACTGGAGAGTGGGCCACAAGGCAGGCCACGATGGACTCTGTGTACCATGCTGTTTGGTCAGGATGCTCTTGTCTGCAAGTAACAGAAGGCTTTCACTCTTCTAATTTAAACAACAAAGACATGTTACAACCTTACATAACAGGACATCTGGAGGTGGAGTGGCTCCAGGCTTGCTTATTAAATGGCTCAACCATGACATCAAGTCCTTCCATCTTTCTGCTCTAATATCTTCAGACTAACTTTCCTCCTGGTTACACAATGGCAGCCATGGATCCAGGCATCACATCCAGACATAGCAACATCCATCAGAAAATGGACCTAGCACCATGCCTAGTACTTTACTGAGTTAGCTCTATTTTTTTAGGGGGATCTCTATTTTACAGCAAGGAAATCTTTTGCAGAAATTCCATAACTTAGACACGTGACCACATATAACAGCAAAGGAGGCTGGGAAATATACTCATTAGCCTAAATTCTATGTGTCTTGCTAAACATAAATGTTTCATTACTGTAAAAAAGAAAGAGAATAAATATTGGGGGACACTCATCACCCTTTGCCATAGTAAGCAACTAACAGTATCTGCTCCATGAGCCACTGTTGGATCAGTGCCATACTAATTGTGATTTCTAATTAAGTGTATTTTCAAATATATTGTAAGTTGCTTTGAGAGCAGGGTCCATGTCTGTCTTATAGGTGCTCAATTACTAATTGTAGAATGACCAACAGAACAAAAGAAGGAATGAGTCTTATTTCAGAAGTCCAGCAAAGTAGCCCTGGATTGGTAAAGAATCTTTCATTAGAAAAATCCTCTTCTCGCTGGGTGTGGTGGCTCACACCTATAATCTCAGCAATTTGGGAGGCTGAGGTGGGCAGATCACCTGAAGTTGGGAGTTTGAGACCAGCCTGACCAACCTGGAGAAACCCAATCTCTGCTAAAAATACAAAATTAGCTGGATGCAGTGGTGTGTGCCTGTAATCCCAGCTGCTCAGGAGGCTGAGACAGGAGAATCACTTGAACCTGAGAGGCAGAGGTTGCAGTGAGCCAAGATTGTGCCATTGCACTCCAGCCTGGGCAACAGGAACAAAACTCCATCTCAAAAAAAAAAAAAAAAAAAAAAAAAGAGAAGAAAAGAAAAGAAAGAAAGAAAGAAAAACGCTCTTCCCTGGTCTCTATTTTAGAGGCCACTGTCTCTATAAGAGTCATGAATAATGAAACTAACATCAGTCAAAGGAAAGCTTTGGTGTGGCAGAGATGAAGGGCCATGAGAGAGCTAATGAGTCTGTAATGCAATTTGGTGCCAATAAACTGGTACGATATTAACTCTAAGGCCATGAGATTTACTCCATAAAGCCAATGCAATTAAAGACTAAGAACCCGATCCTCCACCTGCTCCAGTTCTTCTAGTTCGAGTCATTCTAGCGCCGACTTCCCGCTGACATTGTCTGGTGATGTCATGGTGAGAATTTTGACAGTCATTAAATTTCTGCCTGGAGGGCCAATGGGACCAAAGAAACTCAGAAGTGAGTGGGACATAAAGCCACCGAGGGCAGAAAGCCGTTGTCTACAAAGTTAACATGTCAAACACAAGACCCCCTCTTCCTGGTCTCCTGCTAGCATTGCGGTGATGAGAGCCAGCTGTCTTGAACATTTACTAGGGGACAGGCCATGTTCTAATTAGGCACTTGATTTAACTCATTCAGCCCTCACAACAAAGAACAAAGTTATGGGCCAGGCGCAGTAGCTCATGCCTGTAATCCCAGCACTGCGGAGGCCGAGGTGGGCAGATCACAACGCTGGGAGTTCAAGACCAGCCTGACTAACATGGTGAAACCCTGTCTCTACTAAAAATACAAAAATTAGCCAGGCATGGTGGCGGGTGCCTGTAATCCCAGCTATTCAGGAGACTGAGGCAGGAGAATCGCTTGAACTGGGAGGCAGAGGTTTCAGTGAACTGACATCAGGCCACTGCACTCCACCCTGGGCAACAGAGCAAGATTCCATTCAAAAAGAAAAAAAAAAAAAAGAACAACTTTATGGACATCCTCCCCACTGATTTTTTAATTTTTTTTTTTTTTTTTTTT
>NC_037688.1:64720740-64814718 GCF_003255815.1 Theropithecus gelada
TTTTTTTTTGAGATGGAGTCTCGCTCTGTCGCCCAGGCTGGAGTGCAGTGGCTGGATCTCAGCTCACTGCAAGCTCCGCCTCCCGGGTTTACGCCATTCTCCTGCCTCAGCCTCCTGTGTAGCTGGGACTACAGGCGCCCGCCACCTCGCCCGGCTAGTTTTTTGTATTTTTTAGTAGAGACGGGGTTTCACCGTGTTAGCCAGGATGGTCTTGATCTCCTGACCTCGTGATCCGCCCGTCTCGGCCTCCCAAAGTGCTGGGATTACAGGCTTGAGCCACCGCGCCCGGCGATTTTTTAATTTTTTAAAGAGACGGGGGTCTCACACTATTGCTCAGACTGGTCTCAAACTCCTGAACTCAAGTGATCCTCCCACCTTAGCCTCTCAAAGTGCCGGGATTGTAGGCATGAGCCACCTTGCTGACTGGTAGGTTCTATCTTTATCCCCATTTTGCAGATAGGGAAACTAAGGCGTTGGCAGGATACATACATTGTGTGAGATCAGGCAGCCAGATTCAAACCTATGCCTCCTACATTATACCTTTAATCATCCTACAGACTGCTTCAAGTAAGTTTTTCCAAATAAATGTCTGATGCTTTTTTTCCACGGTTTGAGGCGAGAGGAACAAAATAAGACATGATGGGATTTTTTTTTTTTTTTTTTTTTTTGTAAAGTTCAATTTACAGTGGAGTCTCATCTTGCAGGTCAGGGACATTTCTAAGTCAGCACATAGAAAATGAAATTTTCTTTAAATTACCTTTTGTATTTACTTCAAATTAGCTTTGTTCTATCAGCGTAGGAGTTTGAATTACACATTTGTCAAAACTTATTGGATGGTCCACTTTAGACTTGTGCATTTCACGGTATCTAGATTTGATCTCAAAAAATCATGAACACATACTGGATTCTAGTGAGTGATGAGCATGCTGAAGGGGTTAGGGGTGAAGTACACTGACCTCAGCAATTGCTTTTAAAATGCATCAAAAAATAAGATGAACTGATGAGTGGAGACGGGGCGGATAAAGGAATAAACATGAGATAAGGCCAGCTGAGTTAAACGTTAATGGTAGAATCTAGGCTGTGGATATATGGGTGTTCACTGCACAATTCCTTCCATTTCTCTGTATGTTTGGGGAAAAATGTAAATATAATGTTAAGGGAGAATGCTCAGTTGAGCATTTGATGAAGGAGTTGGTTTGAGTTTAGTAGCCAAGTTGTGTGAATAATATATAACTTTAAGCACTCAGCAAAGTGTGACACTCACAATGTGACATAATGTCAGACCGGCAACAAAGACTGGGAAATGTAGTCTATCCATGTGTCCTGCCAAGTGTGCTTCATTAGCATAAAAAAGAAAACAAACAAATATTGAGGGACATGATCCCTTTATATCAGTAAAAAGATGAGGGAGATTGCCAAAGCTATTGAAAGCATTTGCGGCTGGGTGTGGGGGCTCACGCCTGTAATCCCATCACTTTGGGAGGCCAAGGCAGGAAGATCACTTGAGCTCAGGAGTTTGAGACCAACCTAGGCAACATGGCGGAACCTGTCTCTACAAAAAAATACAAAAATTAGCTGGGTGCAGTAGTGTGTGCCTGGAATCCCAGCTACTCAGGAGGCTGAGGGGGGAGGATCCCTTGAGCCCAGGAGGTTGAGGCGCAATGAGCTGTGATTGCACCACTGCACTCAAGCCTGGGTAACAGAGGGAGACTCAATCTATACAGACATACATACATACATACATACAATAAAGCATTCTCTTCCGACCCCAGAGCATTTTTGTTTTAGTAACTGAATTCCAATAATTTAAATCTGTATGGGATGTGGTTTCAGTATAGTTATTTCAAAAATCTGTTCCTTTTGGATAATTTACTCCAGAAGAAGACAGCTGTCCTGTTGTGAGGGCACTCAAGGACCCCTGTGGGGAGGCCCACAAGCTGAAAAACTGAAGCTGCCTGGCAAAAATCAGCACTAACATGCTAGGTGTGTGCTGAGCCATACTGGAATCACTGCTGCCAGCTTCAGTCAAGCCTTCAGATAATGCAGCCCCCAGTTGAGATCTTGGCTGCAACTTCATGAGAGAACTTGAGCTACAGCCACTCAGGGAAGCTGCTTCCAGGCTTCTGACCCACAAAAACTATGTGACATAATAAATGATTATTGTTTTAAGCCACTAAAAAAATACTCTAAGAAGATACACTTCCACTCTGTTGGGCATGAAAATAACTATTTTCTTTTACAGGAGAAACTGATACTAATGATAGTCAAAGCAGGTTCTCTTCTCTCCTTAAGTCCTCACTTAGTAAAATGAAAAGTTGGCAATTCTAGGTTAATCCCTCAAATACTTTACCTTCTGCCACTCAAAAATGTGGACAGGGCTTTCGTCTGCTTTGTTCCTTGTTACCTATCCAGTGCCTGGCATAGATAGTCACTCAATACATAAATATGTGTTGAATTAATTTTAATGCTTCATGAAATCTAAAAAGTTGAGGGAAAGAAAAACCTGCATCAACACACCAGAAGTCACTAAGTCATTACTAAATACATGGATGGTTAGACAGATGTCCCTAAACTATAGCCCAGCCGCATACAGACAACCTGTGACTGTGTGTCCATAGACAAACGACCTCCCAACCAGCGGGAACAGAAAGAACCAAGTCCCGTCCAGGATTCCCTTTATTGCAAGTAACCCTCCATCAATTTCATCCCAAGGAGAAAAAGAATGACTCTTTCATATTCTCAAAAGCCAAGAGGACCCTGTGTGTTTTGATGCCTAAAAAAGGATCACTTGAAGTCTGCATCTCTCTGGTGGAGAAGGAAGAAAAGACTGCAGCAGTGGATGGAAACACAGCAAAGAAGAAGTCCTGAATCATCATATTTCCTACTCTCTAGATAGGTACAGTGGTAAATTCTGTCACCTACTTACTGAGACCTGAATTCTTGGCAATGGGTAAATCCACAGTTCATGATTCAACTCATACTTAACAGTTGTCCACATTCTCAAGCCCTTGCTATGTGTCAAGCGCTGCGCTTTGCATACACATTATTACTAAATCTCATAGCCAGTTTTTTTGTTTTGAGACAGAGTCTTGCTCTGTCACCCAGGCTGGAGTGCAGTGGCACAAACACAGCTAACTTCAGCTCAAGTGATCCTTCCACCTCAGTTGGGACTGCAGGTGCATGCCACCATGTCCAGCTAATTTTTTAACGTTCTGTAGACACAGGAGTCTCACCATGTTGCCCAGGCTGGTCTTGAACTCCTTGATTCATGTGATCCTCCCGCCTTGGCCTCCCAAAGTGTCATGGCCAATTTTTAAGGTCGATATTAACACCATCACCCATTTTACAGATGAGGAAACTGAAATTCAGAAGGATTTTAAAATGTATCTGTGTGCATCCAAATATGGGCAGATGGAACCAAAACTTGAACTCAGTTCCACCTGACTCCCACACCAGTGCCCTTACTACTACATCATGAGGATTCTTTGAATTGAATATCAAAGAGGGTGGCATTGTTATTGGGTCTATTTTACAAATGAGAACTAGAATTGAGACCATAAATTCAAACTTTCATCAATTACTATTATGGGTTAGAACACTCCAGTGGATGTCTCTTGTTTCATTCTCTTTGGCATTCTTTCTCCCTTCTTCTGGTGACAGCACCCTGATTTTTCTCCACACCTCCCCAGTTCTCAGTTCATTGATCTAGCCCCAATGGCCCCAAAAACACATGACCTAGGCCTGTCCACTACCCCCGCTGCTCAGTGTGGGTTTCAGAGTGGGAAAGTGATCCAAGCTGATCCGATAAGAGAGTATCAGTTAGCTTCTGCTGCATAACAAACATCTCCAAACTTAAAGTCTTCAATAACAAATATTTATTATTTTTTATAATTCTGTGGGTTGGCAGAGTGGTTCATCTGGCCTAGGCCAATTCAACTGACCTGTGTAGTCTCTTGGTGGCTTGGCTGAAGCTGAGTGATCTAGGATGGTCTCACTCTCATGTCTGGTGGTTGGTAAGCTAGCTGGTCTAGGGGTTCCACACCTGGGGCTGCTTGTCTCTACTCTATGTAATTTCCCATCCTCCAGTAGGCCATGTTAGTCTTGTTTATGTGACAGCAGCATTCAAAGAGATCCAGAGCAAAGGCTGAAAAGCATGTCACTGTCACTTTTACCATATTCTATTGTTCAAAACAAGTCACAATTCCAGCCCAGATGCAGGGACTGGAGTAATACACGCCACCTCATAGTGGAAGGAGCTGCAAAGAATTTGAGGCCATGTGCAATTTACTCCAGAGTCAATCTTGGGGCTTTTGCTGGAAAATTAAGAAAGAAAAGCCCTTTTTCCATCAAGGGTACTGGTTGAGTAAGCCTGGAGATGCTACCAGGTGTCCTGTCATTGCAAGGAAAAGCCTTGCTGGAGAGGAAAGGATCACAAAGACTAGAGATAAAAATCAGCTTCACTGGAACTTCTGGATCCAGTCAGACCTGAAATTGACACACACCTGTAAATCTCAGCACTTTGGGAGACCTAGGTGGGAGGATCACTTGAACCCAGGAGTTTGAGACCAGCCTGGGCAATGGAGAGAGACCCCATCTCTTCACAAAAATGTAAAAATAAGGTGGGTGTGAGGTGGGAGGATCACTTGAGCCCTGGAGGTCGAGGCTGCAGCGAGCTGTGATCACATTACTTCACTCCAACCTGGACAACAGAGCAAGACTATGCCTTCAGAAAAAAAAAAAAAAGAAGAAGACAGTGCTAAAGTTGGGTTTCACAGAAGACGGTGATGAAGTTGTTTCACACAAGTGTCTGCTTTTGCCTTCAACAGAGATGGGATAAGACTGCAGGAATTTTCAGAAAAGATGCAAGGAGAGTTGTCACATACTCATTTTTTTGTTTGTTTTTTTAGAGATAGAGTCTCACTCTGTCGCCCACACTGGAGTGCAGTAGTTTGATCTCAGCTCACTGCAATCTCCACCTTCCAGGTTCAAGAGACTCTCCTGCCTCAGCCTCCTGAGTAGCTGGGATTACAGGTATGTGCCACCACGCCCAGCTAATTTTTGCACTTTTAGTAGAGATAGGGTTCCACCATGTTGGCCAGGCTGGTCTCAAACTCCTGACCTCAAGTGATCCACCCACCTCAGCCTCCCAAAGTGCTGGGATTACAGGGGTGAGCCACCCCCCAGCCTTGTAGCATACTAATTTAATGATGAGCAGGTTAGCTGGAACCTTCTGATCTGGAAAAGGTAGCTGGTATGGAATATCAGTCACTTTTTTTCGTGTTATGTTAATGTTTCCATGGGCAACCAAATTGCTACCAGTTTTTCCCTTAGTGTGAAACAGAGAAGCCTCATCACAAAACCCAATGACACCTAAACACAACGCTCTTTGTTTTTGTTTTTTTAGAGATGGGGTCTTGCTATGTTGCCCAAGCTGGTCTCAAACTCCTGGACTCAAGAAATCCTCCCACCTCAATTTATTTTATTTTATTTTTTGTAGAGATTAGGTCTTGGCTATGTTGCCCAGGCTGGTCTCTAACTCTGGGCTTCAAGTAACACCCCCACCCACTGCTCAGCTCACCCTCCCAAAGTGCTGGGATTATAGGCAGAAGCCACCACACCCAGCCCACAATGTTTACAGTTTGGTGATTTGTACCTCTAAGACTCTTCAGAAGAAAATACTTAGAAATGAAAATGGAACATATGGAAATGGATGGACATTGTCGATGCCTGGAATATAGTAAAGTCAAATTAGGGACACTTCTAATGTACGTGAACTCAACTATAAGTATATGGCAGAAAGAGGACAGAGTGAGAAAGGAGGGGGAGGCTGGGGGCAGTGCCTCACACCTGTAATCCCAGCACTTTGGGAGGCTGAGGTGAATGGATCACTTGAGGTCAGGAGTTCGAGACCAGCCTGGCCCACATGGTGAAACCCTGTCTCTACTAAAAATACAAAAATTAGCCAGGCGTGGTTGTGGGCGCCTGCAATTCCAGCTACTCAGGAGGCTGAGACAGGAGAACTGCTTGAACTTGGGAGGCAGAGGTTGTAGTAAGCCGAGATCACACCACTGCACTCCAGCCTGGGCAACAGGGCAAGACTCTATCTCACAAAAAAAAAAAAAGAAAGAAAGAAAAGAAAAGAAAAAGAAAGAAGGGGAGAGAGAGAGAGAGGGAGAATATGGGAGAATGTGAAAGTCACAAACATTGCAGGGGAGCCCATCTACTTCTGAATCTTTGAAACGCCTGTGAGAAGGGAATTGGCTGTTGGCCCCTCAGACTAGGCCAGTTTCCCCACCTGCTGGGTGTGACTCATGTTTAAAGATTCCTATTTTCCTTCAACGTCATCCCTAGAAACAATGTCTTACAGAACTGTTATTAAGTTTAGCCTAAAGCCACTTTGGGAGGTGAAGGTGGGCAGATCACCTGAGGTCAGGAGTTCAAGACTAGCCTGGCCAGCATGGTAAAACTTCGTCTCTACTGAAAATACAAAAATTAGCCAGGCATGGTGGTACATGCCTGTAATCCCAGCTACTTGGGAGGCTGAGGCAGGAGACTCGCCTGAACCCGGGAGGTGGAGGTCGTAGTGAGCCGAGATCTTACTACTGCACTCCAGCCTGAGCAACAAAGTGAGACTTCGTCTCAAAAACAAAATGAAAAATAATAATAATAGAAAATATTTATATTTTCCTTCAACATCATCCCTAGAAACAATGTCTTACAGAGCTGTTAAATTAAGTTTAGCCTAAAGCTGCCTCCTAACATATTTTAAGTTCTGCATAAAGGTTTCTCCATCTGTAATGGACTATAACCTAACTGCAGGTATAAACAAACCATAAACTACTCATGTGCCAATCACCGAGTTTTGCCCAATCACAGACAGCCAACTGTTGAAGCCGTGTCAAATAAACCAAACGCTGAGCTGTAACCAATCCAGCTGTTTCTGTACCTCACTTCCGTTTTCACTTTCCTTTCTCTGTCCAGACATCTTCTCTGACCACGTGGCTACACCAGAGTCTTTCTGAACCTATTCTGTTTCAAGATCTGCCCAATTCGTGAATCATTCTTTGCTCAATTAAACTCTGTTAAATTTAATTTGTCTAAGGTTTTTCTTTTAATAGAGCGCAACTGAAGAAATGCAGTGATGTGTTCCGGCCCTGGGAAAAAATAAACTATGTGTGTGGACCTCCTGGGAGACTCTGTACTTAAGGGCATCTTTGACAATAGTGGTTTTCACCATCCTGACTGACCTTGGAACTTCCCCCAACCTCAGTTCCACATGGAAAGAGATGGAGAGAATGAACAGGTCTCTTACTCGGAAACCTTCAGTAACTCTCGCTTCGGAATATTGGAGTCCGTTGCAGTTTCAAATACTCTTGCTGGAGGGCATAATATCCTTTAACCTATCCCAACCCATTGAATTCATCGAAATGTGAATGTGACTTCTAAATCCTCAGAAGCTAACTAACCTCAGGCTGGGCATGGTGGCTCTCACCTGTAATCCCAGAACTTTGGGAGGCTGAGATAGGAGGATCATTTGAGCCCAGGAGTTTGAGACCAGCCTGGGCAACATAGTGAGACCCTGTCTATTAAAAAAAAAAAAAAAATTAGCTAGGCATGGTGGTGCCCACCAGTAGTCCCAACCATTCGGGAGGCTGAGGCAGGAAAATTACTCAAGCCCAGGAAGTTGAGGATGCCGTGAGCCATGATCACACCACTGCACTCCAGACTCTGGGATGCAGTGAAACACTGTCTCAAAAAAAAAAAAATTTAAAAAGCTAACTTCCCAGTGATCTTGGACTCCTTGCTCCAGAACCTCTTAAGCTTTTCTAAACCACCTCCCTGGTCACCTGATTGTACTGCAAGATTGGCACTAACAAGATGCCCCTCTCTGCTGAAAGTCACACTGGCAGCTTCTCACGTAGACACATACTGCTTCCCCAAGTCTAAGCACCTTCTTTGTCACTCCATGCTCTGACCATCAGCTTGACAAAATGCCAAGTCGCTTTTGTGTACCCGGCACTTGAACACAGAGGTCCTTCACTTTTCCTCCTTTGTTGAGGGCACTTTGTGAGCAAAGAAGGAGTGAATTTGGCTCTTTTTATAGCCCTATCTAAAGGTCAGCCTTTTTTTCTGCAGCTGGAGGTGATCTATGCCACACTGTGTGCTTAAAAGGGATGGATCATCAGCCCTGCCCTCGTGTCAGGGCTGTGCACAGCACATAATCTACCTTCCATTTCCTCTGCAAAACCACCTGAGGTTTAATTTGATGCATTTCATTTCTGACCCTGCATGAAGGACCACCTCAACACCTGCATGTTTTAGGAGGTTTTAACAATATCCACTTTGTCAATCATCTGGGATCTCCAGTCCACACCGTGCCCAGTAGGAAGCCAGTGTTCACTTTGCATGAGTAAAAACTCAAAGCCTAAACTAGGCACAGCTTATCTTAACCACACAGAGGGATGGAAAAGGCAGGCAGCTATGCTTACTCAGAGTTATTTTAATGGAATGATCCTTGTCCTACTGTGTGACTTTTGTTCACCTAACAGGTATTTATGTTTATTATAGATAATTCATTCAATATTCATTGATTCAAAAAATAGTGATTGTCTTTGTCCAGTTTCTGTTGCTTATTACAGAATATCTGAAAGGAAAATAATTTATTACTTACAGTTATTGAGGCTGGGAAGTCCAAGGTTAAGGGGCTGCTCTGGTGAAGGCCTTGTTGCTGGTGGGGAGACTCTGCAGGGTCCCAAGATGCCACAGGGCATCACAGAGCAAGGGGTTGAGTGTGCTAGCTCAGATCTCTCTTCCTCTTCTTATAAAGCCACCAGTTCTAAAGCCTGTAGTCCCAGCTACTCAGGAGGCCGACGCAGGATAACTGCTTGAGCCCAGGAGGTGGAAGTTGCACTGAGCTAAACTCCAGCCTGGGCAACAGGAACAAAACTCTGTCTCAGAGAGAGAGAAGAAAAGAAAAGGAAAACAAAAGAAAAGGAAAGAAAAGAAAAGAAGGAAAGAAGAAAGGAAGGAAGGAAGGAAGGAAGGAAGGAAGGAAGGAAGGAAGGAAGGAAGGAAGGAAGGAGGGAGGGAGGGAGGGAGGGAGGGAGGGAGGGAAGGAAGGAAAAAAGAAAAGAGAAGAAAGAAAAGAAAGGGAAAGAAGGAAGGAAGGGAAGGGAAAAGAAAAGGAGGGAGGAAGGAAGGAAAGAAAAAAGAGAAAAGAAAAGAAGGAGAGAGGAAGGAAGGATGGGAGGGAGGGAGGGAGGGAGGGAGGGAGGGAGGGAAAATTGCAGGTAATTTTTCTTTGGACACTATCAGATCCCTCAACAAACAATATCGTCAGCCACACCGTTCTTCATCACCTTAAGAAGTACGGAGATGCGAAGTATATTTTATGTTCATATGCTTTTTTTTTTTTTTTTTTTTTTGAGACGGAGTCTAGCTCTGTCGCCCAGGCTGGAGTGCAGTGGCCAGATCTCAGCTCACTGCAAGCTCCGCCTCCCGGGTTTACGCCATTCTCCTGCCTCAGCCTCCCGAGTAGCTGGGACTACAGGCGCCTGCCACCTCGCCCGGCTAGTTTTTTGTATTTTTTAGTAGAGACGGGGTTTCACCGTGTTAACCAGGATGGTCTCGATCTTCTGACCTTGTGATCCGCCCATCTCGGCCTCCCAAAGTGCTGGGATTACAGGCTTGAGCCACCGCGCCCGGCCTATGTTCATATGCTTTGATCAATCCCAATAACTTTCAATTTCCTAATTTCACATATGATAAATCTCCAAATGCTTCAAATAGGTCCATGGTCCTTCTGACCTGTAACTGAAATCATTACAAACTGTTGTGGATCTGAAAGGGAGACACAGTGACTCCAACGAGTTGAGGATTATCCTTCAAAACCTCTCTACCTGTCATGGAAATGGATTTGAAAGCAATGCAAGGAGGTGAAATAACAGGTTTTAAGGTTAATTCGATGTTGAAGATAAGGCTGAAGAAAGAGTCAGGAATACATGTTGGACTCTAGTTTAGGCAACTGGTTAGAACTTTCAATCCCCATTGGCTGGAATTCTGTCTGGCACAGGGCACATGCTAAATAAATGTTTGTGAATGAAAAAAAAAAAAAAATCTTCCCTTGAAATGAATCACTTCCCTCGACTTCCTTATTTTTGTCCTATATTTTGATTGTTTTCCTAGTCATTCAGCCTGAAACTCATCACTGACTCATCTTGAGGTCATGTGTTAGTTGGGGTTCTCTGGAGAAACAGAATCACAGAACCAATCAAATGTACACACATACACACACACACAGAGAGATTTATTATAAAGAATTTGCTCAGAGCAATTACGAAAGCTGAGAAGTCTCAAGATCTGCAGTTGGCTAGCTGGAGACCCAGGAGAGCTGATAGTGTCGTTCCAGTCCAAAAGTCACTGACTTGAGCCAGGCACAGTGGCTCACGCCTGTAATCCCAGCACTTCGGGAGGCGGAGGCAGAGATGGATTGCTTAAGTCCATGTATTAGTCCGTTCTCACCCTGCTAATACGTATCAGAGACTGGGTAATTTATAAAGAAAAGAGGTTTCATTGACTCACAGTTTTGCATGGCTGGTGAGGCCTCAAGAAATTTACAATCATGGTGGAAGGGGAAGCAAACATGTCCTTCTTCATACGGCAGCAGGAATGTGAAGAATGAGTGCCCAGCAAAGGGGGAAGCCCCTTATAAAAACATCAGATTTCGTGAGAACTCACTCACTATCACGAGAACAGGATGGGGAAAACCACCTCCATGCTTCAATTATCTCTACCTGGTCCCTCCCATGACATGTGGGGATTATGGGAACTACAATTCAAGATGAGATTTCAGTGGGACCACAGCCAAACCATATGAGTCCAGGAGTTCAAGACTAGCCTGGGCAACATGGTGAAACCCGTCACTACAAATATATATATATATATATATATATATATATATATATATATATACACACACACACACACACACACACACACACACACACACACACACACATACAAAAAGTAGCTAGGCATGGTGGCATGTACCTATAGTCCCAGCTACTCAGAGGACTGAGGTGGGAGAATTGCTTGAGCCTGGGAGGCAGAGGTTGCAGTGAGCCAAGATCACACCAAGATCACTGAACTCTAGCCTGGGCGACAGAGTGATACCCCATCTCAAAAAAACCATCAATAACAACAGCAAAAGTCACTGACTTGAGACCCAGGAAAGACCAATGTTTCAATTCAAGTCTGAAGGACAGAAAGAAAACGATGTCCCGGCTTGCAGGTTGTCAGACAGGAGGCGTTCCCTCTTACTTAGCCTTTTTGTTCCATTCAAACCTTCAACTGATTGGAAGGGGCTCATCCACATTAGGAAGGGCAGTCGGTCTCACTCAGTCTATTGACGATAATGTTCATCTGACCCAGATACACCCTTGCAGACATGCCCAGAATAATGTTCGAGCAAATGTCTGGGCACCCTGTGGCCCACTCAAGTGGACACATAAAATTAACCATCCCAGGTGCTTTCCAATTAGTCACCGACATCTGTTCTTTTCTGGAGAGTTGATTTCTATCCTGGCAGGAAAGAGGCACACAGAAAAGAGGCTTATTGAAGGGAACTGAATGAGGGGACTGGTCAGAAAAGTCAGCACAGGATGAAGGGAACTTAAGATTGAAGGATGGTGATGCTTCCAAGGACATGCAACTGTAGGAAGATGCTACCACCTGTGGATTGAGGAGGCATGCAAAGGAGGTGGACTAGGCACTCACTGTCCAAAGCACTTAACACATTAACCTTCAAAAAAAGTTTTATTGGAATATAATTACATACCATACAATTCACCAATTTAAGGTGTACACTTACAGTCTTGCAACTATCATCACAGTCTATTTTAGAGCATTTTCATTGCCCCAAAGGTAAATCTTGCACCCTTTGCCATTGGCCTCTAATGCCCCCATTTCCCCAGCCCTAGGCACTCACTGATCTACTTTCTTTCTTTATTTCTTTTTTTTTTTTTTTTTTTTGAGACAGAGTCTCACTCTGTCACCCAGGATGGAATGCAGTGTCGCGATCTCAGCTCACTACATCCTGCGCCGCCCGGGTTCAAGCGATTCTCATGCCTCAGCCTCCCGAATAGCTGGGATTACAGGCATGTGCCACCACACCTGGCTCATTTTTAAATTTTTAGTAGAGATGCTGCTTCTCCATGTTGGCCAGGCTGGTCTCAAACTCCTGACCTCAGCTGATCTGCCCACCTCAACCTCCCAAAATGCTGGGATTACAGGCGTGAGCCACTGCGCCCAGCCTACTTTCTCTGTAGATTCGCCTATGCCGGCATTCTAGGTAAATGGAATCACGCAATAGGTGGTGTTTTGTGACTGGTTTCCTTCACTTAGCATTTGTTTTCAAGGTTCAGCCATGACAACCCAGGTATTCTCATTTTACAACTAAGAACATTAGAGGTTTCGTAACGCTTGGTAAGTGGTAAGCAAGGATACCTCTCCCATCCCCGCCACTGGCGGTGGAGCCCATTACACTATGCTGCCTCTGGGTCCCCACGGAGCTGTCACCCAGATCTTCACCCACCCTCAAGACCAGCGCTACGTAAATGTCCCCCACTGGGTTCCGTCTTCCTGTCTCCAGGCCATCCTGACCCCACTGCCTAATTGATATCCACTCTCAAGTCCTGACTACATCTTGACCTCCAGGGCTCAGGGGACATCAGGCCTTTTGATCTGCCCAACACCTGTTATTTCTTCTGGAACAGGATTCTGGCTTCCTCTGTGGGAACCACCCCTACCCCACTCTCAGCCCGCAGGGCCCGGTGGAGTTTTTCCCACGCCACCTGCTGCGGGAGCAACCATGTGACCAGGCCTGGCCAATGAGAGCTCCACAGGCCTCCCCAGTCCACAGTGATTGGGGAAAAGTAAGGGAGCGATGGGGTAGGGGTGTGGTTGTGGATTCCGCAGCTTCCCTGTGTTCTGCAGAAGAAAGAGGAAGAGACTGTCATCTTTCTTGTGGATGGAGCGGTGTTAGGATGTCTTATATAGAAGTGCTATGGCCATTTTGCTACCATAGGTGAGGAGGACCACAGGGGAGTGTGTGTGGGGTGGGGGGGAGGGTCATTGTGAACCTAGTATCAACACTGCGGAAAGCAGTGAGGAGACAGAAAGCGAAAGAAAAGTCAAATGTTTGGTTTCAGTTCCTGGATCAAGCAATACCTGGAGAAAGAGGTCTCTGGGTCCCTGATTTAGCAGAGCTAATAACTTCCTATTGGAAGCAAAGGTGGCTCACGTCTGTAATCCCAGACCTTAGGAAGGCTGAGGCGAGCAGATCACTTTGCGCCAGGAGTTTAAGACCAGCCTGGGCAACATGGGGAAACCTCATCTCTACTAAAATACAAAGATCAGCCAGGCATGGTGGTGCACACCTGTAATACCAGCTACTTGGGAGGCTGTGGCAGGAGAATCGCTTGAACCCGGAAGGCAGAGGTTGCAGTGAGTTGTGATGGTGCCGCTGTACTCCAAGGAAGCAAAAGTGAAATGTTTTCTGTTGCTTCTAAATGATAAAAGGGGGAAATATGAATTTCGTGTTCTAAAATTCTTTTATTCCTCAGCACTTAGAATAATGTGTGCCCTTAAAGCAGCCAAATGAATAACTTCAATAATTTTTTTTAAATGCCGACGTGGTCTTATTTAAATATACACACCTACACAGAGCATCAGCAAGTAAGTGCAACAGGTGTCATTTCTGTGCAGTTTTTTTTTTTTTTTAATTGTTGCAATAAAGCCACTTGGAAATTAGGTATGGAAAATACCATACAGAGGCTGCCGCCCCAGCAGAACCGGAAGTATGGGTGTTTGTCATTGTTTCCACCTGGCAAAGACAGCTTGGTCTGAAACATGTTTCCAGCTGTCACAGCACTGAATAAGTTACAGAAAATTGGAACAACGGGTCACATCTTAGCAAAAAACAGTGCAGGAAAAGTGGGACAGAATGGATATCCTGAATCAGCCCAGGCAAGTAGGATGTAAAGCGTGGGAAGTACATCCAAGCAGAGGCAGATTTAGGATGAATGCTTTTGTGGAATTAAACTATTGCTTCTTTTTAAAAAGATTATTATTAATATTATTATTATTATTATTTTTTTTTTTTTTTTGAGACAGAGTCTTGCTCTGTCGCCCAGGCTGGAGTGCAGTGGCACAATCCCGGCTCACTGCAAGCTCCGCCTCCCGGGTTCAAACGATTCTCCTGCCTCAGCCTCCTAAGTAGCTGAAATTACAGGCACCCACCACCACACCTGGCTAATTTTTGTATTTTTAGTAGAGACGGGGTTTCTCCAACTTGGTCAGGCTGGTCTCGAACTCCTGACTTCAAGTGATCCACCCGCCTTGGCCTCCCAAAGTGCTGGGATTACAGGCGTGAGCCACCGCGCCTGGTCAAATTTATTATTATTGAGACAGGGTCTCCCTGTGTTGCCCAACCTGGTCTCAAACTCCTGAGCTCTAGTGATCTGCCTGCCTCAGCGTCCCAAAGTGCTGGAAATCGCAGCCGGCTTAAACCATTGCTTCTTAACCAGGGCTACACATCAGAGGTCCTGTGTGAGTTTTTATAATATGTTCATCCCTTAGGCCCAGCCCCATAGCTTCTGCTTCAGTAGGACTGGATAGAGCAGGAGCATCTGTAGATTTTTTTTTTTTTTTTTTCCAGATCTCGAGTTTATTCTGACAGGCGTGCCCAGTTAAAAATCCAGGATTAAACATTGGGAAATTCTGTCTAATTTTGGAAATATAATTGGAATTTCTTTAAGTGGAGGGAAGAAAGTATCATAAAGAGAAATTCTCAAAAAAACAAAACAAAACGCTTTGGGAGGCTGAGGCAGGATCACTTGAGGTCGGGAGTTTGAGACCAGCCTGGGCAACACAGTGAGACCTCATCACTAAAAATAAAAATAAAAATTAGATGGGTATGGTGGCTCACACCTGTAACCCCAGCACATTAGGTGGCTGAGGAAGGAGAATCGCTTGAATCTAGGAGTTCAAGGCTGCAGTGAGATATGGTTAGCCTGGGCGACAGAGCAAGACCCTGTCTCTTAAAAAATAAATAAATAAATCAGTGCAGCCCCTTGGATGTTGTTTGATACCTGAAGCTGGTTTCTCCACGTGGCTCCACTAGATAGAGACTAATCGTCCCCCTGTTTTCCTGTTTCCCTTTTCTGAAAAAGAAAAATGTATCCACCGAGATAGGACACCCGAGACGCGTGGACAGCGCAGACTGGAGCAGCCAGCCGAGCCCTCCGCCTCTGGCCATGCACACACATGACATCAGTTCCCGTTCAACAGCGGAGATCGCGGGGCGGGATGATGGTGGTCAGGTTATCTTATGTATCATACATAACGCACTCCCCCGGCTCTCCTGCCGGGCGTTGTCCAGCCGACCTTGCAGCAGAGCCTCGCAGGGCTCGCAGCGTGGGGCGCGGGCGCCCTCTGCCGGACCCAGGCGAGCGCCGCGGGCCCGAGACCTTCCTTGCCCTTGGTGCGCCAGGGAGCCGATCTCTCTACGCTATCCAGGATGAAAGGACCTGTAGTGTTCGGGCTCAGCCCCGCGGGGCTGCCGTTTCAGACGCAGGAGTGAGAGGATGCACGTCCTGGGGGCGAGAGGCGCCTTTTAAAGCTCTGAACACATGAGGTGGGAAAGCGCTCTGCGCCCCGGGATGTTTCTCGGGAACCCGCAGCAGACAGACATGAGCGGTATTGAGGCTGAAGCTCCACTTTGAAAGGTGCCTTTGGTTTCCCTGAGTTGGGAAACGTCGTGTTTTCTTGGCCTCAAGTCACCTGGCTCAAGGGCTCTTAAGGAGGACCTTAATGAGGGTCTGGTGTTTTTATCAAATTATCAGAGGTATGGGATCTCCCAAAGGGTTAAAACCTTGAGCTCGTACTTCCTTCCCAGGGGTCCCTCCTTCTGAAAGATGGTCCTCCTAAGCGGTAGGGGCCCCGAAAATCCTGTGTTAGAAGTAACCCAGGCCGGGCGTGGTGGCTCACGCCCGTAATCCCAACTACTTGGGAGGCTGAGGCAGGAGGATCGCTTGAGCTTGGAAGTTTGAGGCTGCAGTAAGCAATGATCACCCCACTGCCCACCAGCCTGGACGATAGAAGGAGACCCTGTCTCAGGAGAAAAAAAAAAAAGAAGAAAAAAGGCAACCCAGATGTCTACCAAGAGGCAAAAAGAAAAGGTAAGCAGAGGAACAGTGGCTTAGTGGTTAGGTTTACAGCCTCTGGAACCAGGCCAAGGAGATTCAAGCACAGGCCTGGGCTGGGGTAGGAGCTGGGTCAGGTCAGCAGTGGTTGCCCTGGAAGAGTATGGCAGCCAATTAAAAAACGAGATGGGGCTCTATGAATTGACTTGGGAAGATGGCCAGTGTAGGTCACCGAGTGAAATGCACAAATCGCAGATCAAATGCATAATATTCCATCTGGGGAACAATACAAACCCAAACATGTACGTGGATAAAAGATTTCTAAAAACCATCCCGAAAGATATACATTGAATTATTAATAGTGGTTGCTTCTAGGGAACGTTTGGAAGAAGAGCCTTTTTTTCTTTTTCTCTTTTTTCTACTTATATGCAGTTTATATTTGATTTTGAGGCAAGTATTACTTTTGGAGGTGGAAAAAAAGAAAAAAAAAATGCACTCTGTTAGTGGTAGGTTGCTACTAGCTTATCTCAAAGGAAGGAAGTTGGTAACAGAGTTTGCTATCAATCAACAGTCTGCAGGGAGATTTACTTGTCACTGAAAATACCCTTTAGCACTGCTGGAATAATTTCCTATGTGTGTACATGCATTATTTATTACAAAAGAAAAGTTTTAATGTTTTAAAAACAGGGCAATTTAACCTTGTCTTTAGTCCAACAAAAATGTATTGCATGTCAGGCACTCCACTAAGCCTTGAAGACATGGAAACCACCAAATTGGTGTCTGCCTTCCAGGAGCTTATGGTCTGGCTGAGTGTGCCTCACACTTTAATGTGCTTCCACATCACCTGGAGCTGTTGTATTGGTTATCTGTTGCTGCGTAACAAATGACCCCAACACTCAGCAGCTGGAAACAACAAACATTTATCATCTCAAATAGTTGCTGAGGGTCTATCTAATCACTCCTGAGTGATTCAGGAGTGACTTAGCTGGTTGATTCTGGCTTGGGGTCGCTCATGAGGTTGGAGTCAACATGTTGGAGGCTGCAGTCATCTGAAGGCTGAATTTGATTCACTTGCAAGGCCAAAGGATTCACTTGCGAGATGGTGTACTCCCATGGCTATTGGCAGGAGACCTCAGTTCTTGGCCATGTGAGCAGCTCCACAGATTAAGTGCTTTGAGTGTCCTCATGACATGGCAGCTAGGTTCCCCCACAGTGAGTAATCCTAGGGGGAAAGGTGGAAGCTGCAGTGTCTTTTTTTAAAAACAACAACAACAAAAAAAAACAAAAAACAAAAAAAACAAAAAAACAGATTCTGGCTCTGTCATCCAGGCTAGAGTACAGTGATATGATCATAGCTTAGTGCGGCCTCTAACTCCTGGGCTCAAATGACCCTCCCACCTCAGCCTCCCAAGTAGCTAAGACTGCAGATACATGCCACCATGCGCAGCTAATATTTTATTTTATTTTATTTTATTTTATTTTATTTTATTTTATTTTTGTAGAGATAGGGTTTTGCTATATCGCCCACAGTGGTCTTGAACTCCTGGCCTCAAGCAAACCTCTTGCCTTGGCCTCTTGAAGTGCTGGGATTACACGTGTAAGCCACACACGCCCAACCTTTACAGTGTCTTTTATGATCTAACTTTGGACGTCACACTTCATTTCCACCATGTTCTGTTAGAAACAAGTCACTGAGTACAGCCCGCAAACAAGGCAAGGGGAAGCAAGCTCCACTGCACATAGGTGTATCAAGGAATTTGTGGACATACTTTAAAACCACCACATCTTTCTCAAATGCAAATTCTGTTTGAGTAGGTCTGGAGAGACTCCCAAATTCTGCATTTCTAACATGCTCCCATGTGATACCACTGTTGTTGGTCCATAGACCACACTTTGAATAATGAGGGAATCAAAGACTTGCAAAGACTTACAGTTCAGATCGCCTCTTTGGAACTGCAGTACTTGCTAGAATAATATCCTTTCTCATCCTGCCATCATCTTTGGATAGTGTCCAATTTTAAAATCACATTTTCCCTGAAAGGTCAGATCAGGAAAGTAAGAGAAAGACAAGATTACCTTGTTAATACACAAGGACAAGCTGTAATGGAATTAAAAACAATCAAAGGGAGATTCAAAAAACCTCTCTGGCCTTGTTCTGGAAGCTCTCAGAAGCATAAAACGTCGGCCATCAATTCTGAAGGGGAAGCTAAACAAACAGCCTGGGTTTTTAATAAGAATTGTACAAAGTGCTTTATGGGACTAAGACTCCCAGCTGCAGTACTTACAAAATTAGCTTTGATATGGGAGGGCAAGAAATGGCACCCGAGTCTCAGAACATGAAAACTTCTTCATGCTCTGCTGGCTTGAAGGGTAGTAAATATAAAAAATCAGTTTCTCATTTAACAGCCAGGATTAAAATTTGCATAAAACTAAGTAGCCTAAAGAAACAAACAAAAAAACTAAACTAAATCACCTGTATTTTTCCTATCGCTTTGGTCCGTGCTCCAGTTTGGATGTGGTTTGTCCCAACCAAAACTCATGTTGAAATTTGATCCGCAATGTGGCAGTGTTGGGAGGTGTTTGGATGATGGAGGTGGATCCCTCACGAACAGATGAATGCCCTCCTGCTGGACGAGTGAGTTCTCACTTTCTGGGGAATGGGTGAATTCCCAAGAAAGTGTGTTGTTAAAAAGTGTCTGGCCTCCTCAGTTTGACTCTTTTGCATCCTGTCTAACCATGCAATCTCTTTGACATGCCCACTACCCTTCTACTTTCCACCATGGGTGGAAGCAGTGTGAGGCCTTCATCAGATACAGCTGCCCAATCCTGGACTTTCCAGCCACCAGAATTGTGAGATAAATAAATCTCTTTATAAATTACCAGTCTCGGGTATTTTGTTATAGCAACACAAAACAGATAAGACAATTTACATGCCATATAATTCACAATTTTAACATGTATGATCCAGTAAATTTAAGTATAGATTGTGCAACTATCACCACTGATTCTAGAACATTTTTACCACATGAAAAAACTCTGTATCCATTAGGAGTTACTCCCTATTTCTCCCCATCCCCGCCCCTCCAGCCCTAGATGACCACTAATCTACCTTCTGTTTCTATGGACTTGCCTGTTCCGGACATTTCATGTAAGTGGAATAATACAATATATGACCTTTTGTGTCTGGCTTCTTTCACTTAGCATGATTTGCATGATTTTTAAAAATTGTGGTAAAATACACATAATATAAAATTTGCCATTTTAACTTTTTTTTTTTTTTTTTGAGACAGAGTCTCACTCTGTTGCCCAGGCTGGAATGCAGTGGCGTGATCTCAGCTCACTGCAAGCTCTGCCACCTGGGTTCAAGAGATTCCCCTGCCTCAGCCTCCCGAGTAGCTGGGACTACAGGTGTGTGCCACCATGCCCGGCTAAGTTTTGTAGTTTTAGTAGAGACAGGGTTTCCCCATCTTGGCCAGGCTGGTCTTGAACTCCTGATCTCATGATTTGCCTGCCTCAGCCTCCCAAAGTGCCAGGATTACAGGTGTGAGCCACCGTACCTGGCCAAACCTTTTTTTGTTGTTGTTTCTCAAAGTTGCCCAGGCTTGAGTGTTCTGGTGCTCTCATAGCTCATTGCAACCTCAAACTCCTGGACTCAAGCGATCCTTCCACCTTGGTCTCCCAAAGAGCTGAGACACAGATGGCATGAGCCACTGTGCCTGGCCCCATGTTAACCATTTTGAGAAGACATTCCATTGACATTAAGTACATTCACATTGTTGTTCAATAATCAACATCATCCATTTCCAGAACTATTTTCATCTTCCCATGCTGAAACTCTGGACTCAAGCATAATGTTTTCAAGGTTCATCCGTGTTGTATCACGTATCACTACTTTATTCCTTTTTATAGCTGAGTAAGGTAAGTGCGTTGTTTGGGTATATTGTCATTTTGTTCAGTTGATGGACATGAGTTGTTTCCACTTTTAGTTATTATGAACATTCACGTACAATGATTGAACATGTTTTTTTTTTTTTTTTTTTTTTGAGACGCAGTTTCGCTCTTGTTGCACAGGCTGGAGTGCAATGCACGATCTAGGCTCACCACGACCTCCACTTCCCAGGTTCAAGGGATTCTCCTGCCTCAGCCTCCTGAGTAGCTGGGATTACAGGCACGTGCCACCACGCCTGGCTAATTTTGTATTTTTGGTAGAGATTAGTTTCTCCGTGTTGGTCAGGCTGGTCTGGAACTCCCAACCTCAGGTGATCCGCCTGCCTTGGCCTCCTAAAGTGCTGGGATTACAGGCATGAGCCACTACACCCGGCATTTTTTTTTATAGAGACAGGGTCTTGCTCTCTCACGCAGGATAGAGTACAGTGGCGCAATCATGGCTCACTGCAGCCTTGACCACCTGGGCTCAAGCAATCCTCCAATCTCAGCCTCCCAAGTAGTTGGGACTGCAGGCACCCCCACCACGCCCAGCTAAGAAGAGGTTTTGCTATGTTGGCCAGGCTGGTCTCAAACTCCTGGACTCAAATGATCCACCCACCTCGGCCTCCCAAAGTGCTGGGATTGCAGGTGTGAGCCACTACACATGGCCATGTTTTCATTTCTTTTGGGTTAATACTCAAGAGAGGAATTGCTGTATCCTATCTGTTTAACTGGGGAACTACCAGATTGTTTCCTGAAATGTCTACACCATTTTTACATTCCTATCAGCAAGGTATTGATGCAGGATTTTTGTTGGCCACTTTGCCAACCAGGGAACTCCATGAATGGTGATGCCCTCCACCCGGGCCTCACTTGGCCTCGGACCTGCTGCAGGAGGCACCCCGCCCACTTGGTCCGCTGGCTGCACCTGATTTGCACACCAGCTCAGCCTGTGGCTGGACCGGGTGTGCCACAGCCCACCTGTGTTACAGCTCGTACATGCATTTGATGGTTCCCAAGTTCTTATCCTGAATCCAAGAAGGATGAGGTTATGCTGACAATCAAAAAGCAAGGATGATGAAGAAGAATTTTACTGAGTGATGGAACAGCTCTCGGCAGAGAGGGGACACGAGGGTGGTCCCCCACGTGATGTTGGTTCATCGCTCCCCCAGTCTGGCTGGGTCCAGGGCTTTTATGGGCTCAGAATGGGGAAGCGCATACTGATTGGTTTCTGAGTACGCAAAAAAGGTTAAAACAAAGGCACCAAAGTTGGGCACAACAGTGTAAAAAAACAATTAAGGAAGGGTAGATATATGTAAAATAGGTGAAGCGTGGGGATCAGAGGAAAGCACGCCAGACAGGAAGACCGGTTCTCAATCCAGTCTGTGGATTTACCTGGGACTTGTAGTTTGGCTTTCAGGCTTTAAACTGTCTTTGGTTTGAGAGTCAGGTTTCACCAGGAATCCACCCCTATCTGCCTAGGCATGTGACTGCCTCCTGCTATTCTCCCCTCTCAAGAGGTACATCTAATTGCCCTTAGGATAAAGACCATGATCACTCTTAACTGCTTCCTGCTGACAGGGGGCGCTGTCTTGGAAAACGGCAGTCAGAGCTCGCTCAGAGGGCTATCTAAGGGTCCCTGGTAAAAGGGGCAATCGTCTGAGATTGCGGTTGGAGTTTGATGACCTCTAGGTGAGAAGAGACAAACCAGGTTATTAGAAGACATGAAAAAAAACAAAACATGGGGGTAAGGACAGCACAAAAATCCTGAGGCTGCCAACACACCCAGGTAACTTGTGGCTAGAGTTATGTCTGCTAAAATTTGGGTGCAAGGAGCTTGGCTTTGGTTAGCTTCCCTGGCCTTATTTTCCCAAAGAAACCTCCAGGTTATGGGCACCTCATTTACCCCTATCACCTGGCAGGATTTGCAGGATAGTTGCCCAGAACTAGAATATTGATCCAGATTTCTATATTACCCATCCCTTGTTTCTTCTGAGTTGCAGCCAGAGATCACTAGTTGGTTCACAGGAATAAACAGGGTTAGTCTAAAATACAGACAAAAACTTAAAAACAACTAATAAGACCAGAATTTAATGACAAGTGCGGTAAGTTTTGAAATAATTTTTCTCTCTCCAGCCCTCATTTTTGTTAAAAACAAAGAATAATAGGATTGTTTGCAAAATAAACTTTAGTCTTATACTTGCCCTGATTATTTGCATAAAGTACAGCAAGAATAATTATTTTTCACATATGCTTTTAAAATTGGCTCTAATGGAATTCTGTTCCATAAGGAATATCAGAAAAGACTTTTTAAAGTCAAGCCCAGCAATGGGTTTGTACCCTCAAATACCTATGAGTTGGGTAAATTCCTCTCTTCTTGAGGTCCCAAGATAACTTGGGGCTCCTGGACCTGTTAGAAAGTGACATTCTTTACTCATCATGAGGAAAGAGAGAGACACTCTCATATTGTTTTATATTGTTTTATACTCAGTACCTGTTTTAAGAAAAAAAACAAGGAAGTAAAACCAAAGACAGGCAGCCCAGTGCCAGGCCCGAAACCAGGCCTGGGCCTGCCTGGGTTAAACCCAGTAGTTAAAAATCAACTCATAACTTAGAAACTGATATTATTCATAGATTCCAGACATTGTATAGAAGCACACTGTGAAACTCCCTGCCCTGTTCTGTTTCTCTCTACCAGTGCATGAAACCCCCGTCACGTATCCCCTAGATTGCTCAATCAATCACAACCCTTTCATATGAAATCTTTAGTGTTGTGAGCCCTTAAAAGGGACAAAGACTGTGCACTCGGGGAACTTGGATTTTAAGGTAGTAGCTTGCAAATGCTCCCAGCTGAATAAAGCCCTTCCTTCTACAACTTGGTGTCTGAGAGGTTTTGTCTGTGGCTCGTCCTGCTGCAATCACAGGTTAGGAGCCCTGTACAAGGACTGTAGACAAGGTATGAGGCCAGTTTCTCCAAGAAATATTTTTTTGGCTCTGCAAGTCAAGCTTGATTCCTTAAAGGGAAGCACACCCTTCTATCAGAAACTGATAAAACAACCAGTTTCTCCAATTGTGTCCTGTTGCAAAAGAAAGTGGATTCTTGTTGCACTTACACAAGTAACTACATTGCCATAAGAATACTCACAAATAGTTTCCAAATTCTAGAGAAACCAGCAGAGGAACAAATATGCTCCAAATTTTTTTCACAGGAGTATACTTTACTCAATTGTTAAATGCTGTAAATAGTTCAAAATAAAAGTTTTCTTGACTCTGAAAAACAAAAGATCGACAATGTTTTAAGCAAAAAATTAAACAGATTACCTGTTTTCTATTAGTTCAGCCCATTCAGTTAACTCTTGTTCTGCCTGATAAATTCATGAATATTTCAGCTCTTCATGAGTCCTGAATATTTTTCCTTTATTCTTTTTTTTTTTTTTTTTTTTGAGACGGAGTCTCGCTCTGTCACCCAGGCTGGAGTGCAGTGGCCGGATCTCAGCTCACTGCCAGTTCCGCCTCCCGGGTTCACGCCATTCTCCTGCCTCAGCCTCCCGAGTAGCTGGGACTACAGGCGCCCGCCGCCACGCCCGGCTAAGTTTTTGTATTTTTAGTAGAGACGGGGTTTCACCGTGTTAGCCAGGATGGTCTCGATCTCCTGACCTCGTGATCCGCCCGTCTCGGCCTCCCAAAGTGCTGGGATTACAGGCTTGAGCCACCGCTAATATCACAATCTAAAGATATTGGAAATCTGCATTTAAGAGCACCTAAGTTCTATAGCAGATTACAAACCATCTTTTGAAGAGGATCAAAACAAGACTACGATTGTCTGTGAACGACAAGATGTCTTTAGACAGTCTCAGTCAAAAACACGATTGACAAATTTCATTATTTCTGTGGTTTACAATAACTTAACATAATAATCCTAATTCAAATTGATATAATATACTCAGATATTAGAATTTTAGAAATCTCATACAATTTTGGAACACATATTAATGTTATTCACTAAAATGTAACCTGAAGAAGATTAAACATTATTTTTATTTTGGCAATCCCATGTAATTAAACATGTCAAATAATCCAGGGGCCCTCTGTTGGCATCCAAAAGTTAGGGGTCAAAAAAGACAATCTTGAAGCTAAAGTTTGATTTGGGGAAGCCTACTGAACATGTTAAAGGTTTAAAACACTTGATACTATAAAATGGAATTCCAGGTTATCATTAGCCAAAATGATGACTCAAAAACTTTTTTTAAAGGCACAAAACCTTTACTCATTAAAAGGGAAGACAACTTTCCAAACAATTTGTCTCTTGCCTTTCCCTTCTTTTTTTGGTAGTTTATTTGCAAGGCAAACAAAAATCTTTCATTATCCTTTACTATTACATAAAAATCTTGTTCAAGACAGTCAAATTTCATCCTTGCATCAGTCTACTATTAATGTCATCCCCAATTTTTAGTAATACCTTATAGATAAATCTATCCAATCTTAACTAGTTTGAACATGAGGTGAGATTCTTGTAAACCTTTTATAACCCTTTACAAATTCTTGTTAAAGAGCAGACCAGTGCCTTAAGAAAACCTTGTTGTGCTTTTATTTCAAGGTTCAATTTACAGAAAAACCAAATAATATCCCTTTGAATTTAATCAGTATGTTCACACAGAGCATTTATTTTATAAGATTAATTTTTACAAACCATCCACAACTTGTTCAAACCTTTAGGTTTATCTTATCTAATTTCAAACAAACACCCAGCCTTAATTTATTACAATTATGATGCGTAGACTTTCACCCAATTACATAAAATTAAATTCACTCTTGGTTGAGGAAGAGAGAGAGGTAGCAGAGGATTAATCCAAATGATCCTGGTGTCCACTACCCTTCAAAGCCAGACCCTGGTGGGGCAAGTCCTGCCAAGTCATCAGGTGCTGATTAAACACAGAGGACTGGGTAGGAGGCAAATTCCTAAAATGTGGTTCTTTCCCAGAAACATCTTATAATCTAGTTCAGCGCCTTGCAGCTCCAACTCACACCAGAATCACCTGGGAGCTTCTGAAACCATTCTGACCCTGAACTCCACCCTAAATAATTCAAAACTGTTGGTCCACAAACTGAAGAAAAAAGTTTAATCTCCATGGGACATTCTAATGGGCAGCCAGAGAGGAGATCCACTGATCTAGGTTTTTCATACATCACTTAAAAATTTGCAAATTATAAAATATTTCATTAAAGTATGAAAATTTGAATCAGTTTGGGTTTTTTTTTCCGGGGGGGGGGGGGCAAAAGACCTTAAGGAAAAGATAAGATTGTAATTCAATTTCACAAATAATCCACAACTTAGTATAGTCTTTGATGGAAGCAACACGCCCGTCTTAGTCTGTTCAGGCTGCTATAACAAAATACCACAGTCAGTCGGGTGCGGTGGCTCACGCCTGTAATCCCAGCACTTTGGGAAGCCTAGGCAGGTGGATCACGAGGTCAGGAGATCCAGACCATCCTGGCTCACACGGTGAAACCCCGTCTCTACTAAAAACACAAAAAAATTAGCCGGGCGTGGTGGCGGGCGCCTGTAGTCCCGGCTACTCGGGAGGCTGAGGCAGGAGAATGGCATGATCCCAGGAGGCAGAGCTTGCAGTGAGCCGAGATCGCGCCACTGCACTCCAGCCTGGGTGACAGAGCGAGATTCTGTCTCAAAAAAAAAAAAAAATACCACAGTCTGGGTGGCTTATAAACATCAAACATTTATTGCTCAGTCCTAGAGGCTGGGAAGTCCGTGATCAAAGTGCTGGTTGATGTGTGCTTGTGAAGGGTCTGCTTCCTCAGAGCCCACACCCCTTGAAGTCTCACACTGTGGAGAGGATGAGGTGTCTCTCTAGGACCTATCATAAGGCACTGATCCCATTCATGAGGGCTCCACCCTCATAACCTCACACTTCCCAAAGGCTCCACCTTCTATCAACTTGAGGGTGAAGATTTCATCATATGAATTCTGGGGAGACATAGACATCCAGACTATAGCACTCTCCCAAATTCAGAACGGAAACGATGGTCTTTGACTTACTTGATGGACTTCATAGTTCTGCTTGGCCAATCTCAAATACTCTCATGTTTCCAATTATCTTTTGTTATCAGTAAACCAAATTGTTTTTTCTCCTAAAGATTCCCGTTACATTATTAATGATTTCTCCTTGATGTTTTAGGAGAAAATGAGCCTGGTGAAGTGGCTCACACCTGTAATCCCAGCACTTTGGGAGGTAGAAATGGGAGGATCACTGAGTCCAGGAGTTAGAGACCAGACTGACAACATAGTGAGACTTCGCCTCTACAAAAAAATAGAAAGAATTAGCCAGGTGTGGTGGTGCACACCTGTAGTCCCAGCTACTTGGAAGGCTGAGGTGGGTGGATTGCTTGAGGCTGGGAGGTCGAGGCTGCAGTGAGCTGTGACCCAGCCTGGGCAAGAGTGAGACCCTGTCTCCAAAAAAAAAAATGTGTGTGTATATATATATATATATACACACACACACACACACACATATGTAAAAGAAAAACATGTATATAAAAGAAAATTAAGTATGAGACCAAACAAGGTTCAGCTTCGTTTGCTGTGACTTGAACAAGGCTGGTGACCTGTTGGTCTCATAGCAGAAAACACAACCCAGAGAAAAATCAACACTGCAGTTTTGTTTTGTTTTTTTTAAAAAAGAAACCTTATAATTTAATTAACAAAATTCACATTGCACAAAAGTACAATGATAACTGTACACTTGTTTCTCTGCAAATGTCACTTGGTAAATTACTGTCATCTTTTACAGGCAGGCATAACTGGACACACTTTACAATCTTTCTGATAAATATATCGCCACTTTGCATCCAGCTTGGATAACGCTCTTCAGGACGGCATAGGCTGGAGCCTGTTAAAAACAATAAGCAAACAAAGAAACATGTTTTGTGCTCATTTTTGGTTGTAAGATTCAGGGCTGGCAGGGCAGGCTTTGGATTTCTCGGGATAAGAAACAGATCTAAGGAACAATTCATTTTAGTTTCGAAGAAAGCTATTCAAAATGTTGGAATGCCTCTGCTACTGCCAAAGCATTGGAGTCATCCAGATTCTCACAGAAAAGGAAATGAAGCTCCTGGGAGGCCAAGGCAGGCAAATCATCTGAGATCAGGAGTTCGAGACCACCCTGGCCAAAAAAGCGAAAACTCGGTCTCTACTAAAAACAAAAAATACAAAAATTAGCCAGGCATGGCAGTGTGCACCTATAATCCCAGCTACTCGGGAGGCTGAGGCAGGAGAATTGCTTGAACCCAGAAGGCAGAGGCTGCAGTGAGCCAAGACTGCACCACTGCACTCCAACATGGGCGACAGAGTGAGACTGCCTCAAAAAAAAAACATTCCTGGGGAAAACGAGAAGGGATAATGCGTGAAAGGAGATTCCCAATCTGGAGCAATAACGCATTTCCTTGCTTTTTGTCAAAGCAACATCATTGGTTTTCTCTCCCTTTGGCTGTCGCTTTAAAATTTATTCTTCTGGGAACAGAAACCTCAACCTCCCAAATAAGGAGTCCCAAAGCAGAACAGGTAACAGTAGGGCCCTACCAATTCGGCATCATGTTCAAGGCCTGTGTCATGGTGCTCAAGCTCTTCATCCCGAAATTTCTTTATCACCTGGTTAAATAAAAAGACACCAAAGCAAGTTATCCTTCCAACTCTCCTACTGTTCCATTTCATTTTGGAGGCTAAAGCCTCTTATTATGGCCTAAGACAGGGAGGCCAGCTTTTCCTCTAAAGGGCCAGGGAGTAAATACTTTGTCCCAACTACCCAACTCTGCCACTGTAACCAGAAAAGCAGCGGGAGACAAGCAAATGGACATGCTTGTGTTCCAGTAGAAGTTTATTTAAAGAAACAGGTGGCTGGCCACAGGCCATAGTTTGCCAACCTCAGATTTAGACTCTAAAAAACTAAACAGTTCCCTTATTTGCTGTAGAAAATTATCTCAGGATATCTATTCATTTATTTAATCTAAAGGGTTCCTGCTCACAGCATCTGCTCTGAATCTACCAATGATAAAGAAGTGGGCAGGGTGCGGTGGTTCACGCCTGTAATCCCAGCACTTTGGGAGGCCAAGGCAGGAGGATCACCTGAGGTCAGGAGTTCGAGACCAGCTGGTCAACATGGTGAACCCCCATCTCTACTAAAAATACAAAAATTAGCTGGGCATGGTGGTATGTTCCTGTAATCCCAGCTACCTGGGACGCCGAGGCAGGAGAATTGCTGGAACCCAGGAGGCGGAGGCTGCAGTGCAGGTGGAGACCACTGCACTGACAGAACGAGACTCCATCTCAAAAAAAAAAAAAAATGAACAGCACCAGGTGGTGTGGCTCACACCTGTAATCTCAGCACTTTCGGAGGCCGAGGCAGGAGGATCACTTGAGCCCAGAAGTTCAAAACCAATCTGGGCAACAGAGAGAGACACTGTCTCTACAAAAAATTCAAAAAATTAAAAATAAAAGAAGTGAACAGGACAGGGCTCAAGAGACAAGGGTTCTGGCCAGATGTGGTGGCTCATGCCTATAATTCCAGCACTTTGGGAGGCCGAGGAGAGAGGATCACCGGAGCCCAAGAGTTCAAGACCAGCCTGGAAAACATGGTGAGACCCCATCTCTTAAAAAAAAAAAAAAAGGCCAGGAGCAGTGGCTCATGCCTGTAATCCCAGCACTTTGGGAGGCCAAGGCGGGCGGATCACCTGAGGTCCGGAGTTCGAGACCAGCCTGACCAACATGGAGAAACCCCATTTCTACTAAAAATACAAAATTAGCTGGGTGTGGTGGCGTATGCCTGTAATCCCATCTACTCCAGAGGCTGAGGCAGGAGAATGGTTTGAACCCAGGAGGCGGAGGTTGCTGTGAGCCAGATCACGCCACTGCACTCCAGCCTTGCCAATAAGAGCAAAACTCCGTCGCAAAAGAAAAGAAAAAAAAATTAGCTGGGTGTGGTGGCATGTACCCGTAGTCCCATAGCTACTTGGGAGGCTGAGGCGGGAGGATCACTTGAACCCAAGAGTTTGAAGATGCAGTGAGCTATGACTGTGCCACTGTACTCCAGCCAGGGCAACAGAGCAAAATCCCATCTCTAAATAAAAATTTAAAAAGACGGCCGGGCGCGGTGGCTCAAGCCTGTAATCCCAGCACTTTGGGAGGCCGAGGCGGGTGGATCACGAGGTCAGGAGATCGAGACCATCCTGGCTAACATGGTGAAACCCCGTCTCTACTAAAAATACAAAAAACTAGCCGGGCGTGGTGGCGGGCGCCTGTAGTCCCAGCTACTCGGAGGCTGAGGCGGGAGAATGGCGTGAACCCGGGAGGCGGAGCTTGCAGTGAGCCGAGATCGCGCCACTGCACTCCAGCCTGGGCGACACAGCGAGACTCCGTCTCAAAAAAAAAAAAAAAAAAAAAATTTAAAAAGACTAAGGAGACAAGGGTTCTAGTCCCAGCTCTGTCTGTGCTATATGGCCAGGGCAGATGGGTTCACCTCTCTGTTCCTCAGTTTGTTCACCTTTAAACTGAGGCTCTAAACCCCCATCATCCCCTAACAATCTCTAGTATGTTTTCCTCTTACCCAATTGCTATCTGCCCTTTTCTCCTTGAGCAGCCCTGTTTTAGAGCATGGACAAATACCTGAAGAAGTTCCTCGTATTTTTCAGGGTCCTCCTCCATCAGCTTCCTGATCTGGTTGTTGTAGTGATGTGCTATGCTCTCTTCCACCGCCACGGTGCAGGCCATTGCACCTTCCTTCCCGAGCAAGGCAGTCCCTGCCCCTGGGATTGTTAAACCCAGACCAGAAAAGAAAGAAGCAGATATGACTGGTAAAGGAGATCATCTGTGGCCAGGGCTTCTCAACCTCTGCACCAGACACTGGGCTGGGTCATTCCTTGTGTGCCCCATGCATGGTAGGATATTTAACTGCATCCCTGACCTCTACCAACTAGATGCCAGCAGCGTCAACTAAGTTTTGACAACCAAAACTGTCCCGAGGGCTGGGCGCGGTGGATCACACCTGCAATCCCAGCCGTTTGGGAGGCCGAGGTGGGCGGATGACCTGAGATCAAGAGTTCGAGATCAATCTGGCTAACATGGTGAAACCCTGTCTCTCCTAAAAATACAAAAATTAGTCGGTGTGGTGGTGGGCACCTATAATCCCAGCTACTTGGGAGGCTAAGGCAGGAAAATCGCTTGAAGCTGGGAGGTGAAGGTTGCAGTGAGCCAAGATCGTGCCACTGCATCCAGCCTGGGTGACAGGGCGAGATTCCATTTCAAAAAAAAAAGTCCCTAGATATTGCCACATGTCCTCATCAGGGGGGCAAACTCACCCTGAGGGAGAACCACTGTTTTAGGAGAGACTGGATCCCAGTGTTAAACCTGGAATTACATAGTAAGAAAAGCCATTCTCTTTTCAATGCTGTTTTATCCTGACCGTGGCCAAGAGAAAGTCAGCATTTGGGGTGAATATACCTTTGATCTTTTATATCATTTATTCTTCTCCCTTTTTTAAAAGAGTGAACAAACCTCAGGTTGAGAATCTTTGTCAGGGAACAGTATTTGGCTGCAATTGAATTATACTAGCTTTTTTTTTTTCTGTTGTTTATTTTTATCGTATTTTCTATTTATAATACTGACATTAGGCCAGGTGTGGTGCCTCACACCTGTAATCCTAGCACTTTGGGGAGGCCACAGAGGGAGGATGGCTTGAGGCCAGCAGTTTGAGACCAGCCTAGGTAACATAATGAGACCCTATCTCTACAAAAAAATAGACCTGTGCGTGGTGGCATGTGCCAGTAGTCCAAGCTATTCAGGCTACTCAGGCTCAGAGGCTCAGAGGCTCAGAGGCTGAGGTGGGAGGATCACTTGAACCCAAGAGGTTTCAGTGAGCTACAACTATACCACTGCTCTCCAGCCTGGGCAACAGAATAACACCCTGGCTCTATTTTTTGTGTTGTTTTGTTTTTTGTTTTTTTTTGAGACAGAGTCTCGCTCTGTGGCTCTGTCGCTCTGTCACTAAGACTGGAGTGCAGTAGGCCGATCTCGGCTCACTGCAACCTCCACCTCCGAGGTTCAAGCAGTTCTCCCACCTCAGCCTCCCAAGTGGCTGGGATTACAGGCCTGCACCACCACACCCACCTAATTTTTTGTATTTTTAATAGAGATGGGGATTTCACAGGTTGGTCAGGCTGGTCTCGAACTCCTGACCTCATGATCTGCCCGCCTCGGGCTCCCAAAGTGCTGGGATTACGGGTACACGCCACCACGCCCGACCTTTTTTCTTTTTAAGTACTGACATTAAGATTCTATCTTAAATAAATTTAAGCCACACACCAAAAAAGGTAGTCAATTTAACTCTGGAAAAATACGAAGTAAACAGAATGAGGTCGTAAGAGGACATAGCAAGAATTGTGAACATGATACCTGAAGGATGTAATCATCCTAGATCCCCAAGCTTGCATAAGCTCTTCTAGAGAGACACGTACCCAGTGCAAACCCCAGCACGTTCCAAAAGGGCATCAGAACTGTCGGCCGGACCCTGAACGTAACCATCAACTCACTGAACTTTTTCAAATGGTCCTTTTCTTGATCCCACATTTTCTGTAAGAAACATAAAAATAAAGACATGCAAGAATTCCACAGAGGCCTCCCACTCATCCAAGCAGCATACAGGAAGCAAAATAGAAACGGAGAAAATGATGGGAACTGCTGTCTCTGCCATTCCCCTCAAAACGTCAATGGAAAAAGTAAGACATCAGAGTAAAGGAATCTTTGACAAGGAGAAGATAGCGCCGAGAATACAAAACAATCTATTATCTCAATTCCAGGTAAGACTGCCATGAGCTACAGTTCTAGCGGAAGTCTCTCAGGCCCACAATGTGCCTAGTAAATAACAAGGGTCCACACGCATAAGAAAAGACATGTTTAACCCATTTCAAAATCAGGAAGGCAGAACATTAGCTGTTGTATAATTTCCTTCCAGACTACTAGAATAGTATCATCTTGTTGTTGTTGTGGTTTGCTTGTTTTGAGACAGGGTCTCACTCTCTCACCAAGACTGTAGTGCGGTAGCAAGCTCATGGCTCACTGCAGCCTCAACCTCCAGGCTCAAGTGATCCTCCAACCTCAGCCTCTCAAATTAGCTGGGATCCTCCAACCTCGGTCTCTCAAATTAGCTGGCTAATTTTGTTCTGTGTGTGTGTTGGGGGTGGGAGATTTGCTGCTTTTTTTTTTTTTGAGACGGAGTCTCACTCTGTTGCCCAGGCTGGAGTGCAGTGGTGCAATCTCAGCTCACTGCAACCTCTGCCTCCCAGGTTCAAGCAATTCTCCTGCCTCAGCCTCCCGAGCACTGGGACTACAGGCGTGCACCACCATGCCTGGCTAATTTGTTTTGTATTTTTAGTAGAGACAAGGTTTTGCCTTGTTGGCCACGCTGATCTCAAACTCCTGACCTCAGGTGATCCACCTGCCACAGCTTCCCAAAGTGCTGGGATTACAGCTGTGAGCCACTGCACTCAGCTAATTTTTGTATTTTTTGTAGAGACGGGGTCTCGTCATGTTGCCCAGGCTGGTCTCAAACTCCTGGGCTCAAGCAGTCCATCGGCCTCGGCTTCCAAAGTGCTGGGATTACAGGCAGGAGCCACAACACCCGGCCCCAAATATTATTTACATCAGAGGAAGAAGGGAGAATGCTAGCTACGGCTAACACTTAGATGGCACTTCCTAAGTGCCAGGAGCCGTCAAAGAGCTTTATGCAAGCAATTCATTCAATCCACACAATCCCTGTGAAGGACACACTATGACTGCATACCTGTCTATGTACTCTATGTCTCTGTGCTTTAGCCATAAAAAGAACAATATGCTTTTTGCTCTCCATCTCCAAGAACCAACTTTCGCTCTCCTGGAGACAATGGCATCTCCCTGGGGAACGCCTGACCTCCCGTGATTCATTACTTGAAGGCCTTTGGATCTGCCCATTCGGTAGACCAGGGTGAGGGAGATGAAGAAGCACCCACCTGAATGACTGGCCCGACGCTTGTCCGACCCAGGACGGCCATCTGCCCGGCATAGATGCGGTTTGCTCCATATTCGCCCGCATGATCCACCCGGATTATTCGATCCACAACTGCCCGATTGATATTGTCTAAGGTCATTCCTGAACTGCGAAATCTGACAATGATCCTTCTTCCATAAGCTGAAATGCAAGTTTATTCTTCGTTATGTTCAGGTAAAATCCAGATGTTCCTTTTACAGACAGAAGAAAGGGCACTTCGGGATGGAGGTCACAAACGAGCTCCCCGTGGGCCAGGCATGCCCATAAATGTACTCTGTTTAACCTACAGTGTTAAAAAAGAGGATTCTACCTAAAGATCTGGATTTCTGGCTTCACTTTAAGTGTATGAAGATCTGGAAATGCTGAGCCTATCTTCTTACCAGGCAGTTAACATGGCAGCCGCTTCTAGATGGGCATGGTTCTCCAGTTCACCGGCCCTCTGGCACATTTCCCCCAGCACATGCTGTACAGGAGAGGCCCATAGAGAGCTTTCAAAAACACGGTGCTCTTCCCCAATCGATCTCTGGGAGGAGGATCTCTGAATTGACATTTTTTAGAAGCTATGTGCGTAAGTCTTTGCTTCAGCCAAGGCTGAGAACCACAGACTAAATTCTCTTAAAACCCACACCTGCCGGGCGCAGTGGCTCACACCTGTAATCCCAGCACTTTGGGAGGCCGAGGCGGGCGGATCACAAGGTCAGGAGATCGAGACCATCCCAGCTAAC
The DNA here is from genome assembly GCF_003255815.1 of Theropithecus gelada. Taxonomy (NCBI): domain Eukaryota; kingdom Metazoa; phylum Chordata; class Mammalia; order Primates; family Cercopithecidae; genus Theropithecus; species Theropithecus gelada. Next base: position 64,754,683 of record NC_037688.1, read on the forward strand.
TTGGTGAAACCCCATCTCTACTAAAAATACAAAAAATTAGCCGGGCGTGGTGGCGGGCACCTGTAGTCCCAGCTACTGGGGAGGCTGAGGCAGGAGAATGGCGTGAACCTGGGAGGCGGAGCGTGCAGTGAGCCGAGACCGCGCCACTGCACTCCAGCCTGGGTGACAGAGCGAGACTCCGTCTCAAAAAAAAAAACAAAAAACCCACACCTGTCCGGGCGCAGTGGCTCACGCCTGTAATCCCAACACTTTGGGAAGCCAAGGAGAATGAATCACCTGAGGTCAGGAGTTTGAGACCAGCCTCGCCAACATGGTGAAACCCCATCTCTACCAAAAATACAAAAATTAGCGGGGTGTGTTGGTACATGCCTTTAATCCCAGCTACTTGGGAGGCTGAGGCAGGAGAATAGCTTGAACCAGAGAGGCAGAGATTGCAGTGAGCCGAGATCGTGCCACTGCACTCCAGTCTGGGCAACAGAGTGAGACTGTCTAAAACCAAGCAAACAAACAAAACAACAGAGAAAAAATTTTAAAACCCCACACCCTTGGGCATTCGATTTTGAGACTAGCCTTAGAGTCTAAATTTCACCTCATTATGGTCCAAAATTAATTCAAAGGAACTCTTATCTTCAAAATGTAAATTCTTCATGACAGATTACATTTTATCTTTAAAAATAAATCTCCTAACCTTAACACTTTAATTATATTCTCTGAGCCTTATATTAGAGTAACTCAAGAGGTTTTTTTCCCTGCAAGGAAGAGTTTTGCAGCATTCTTAGGTGTGTACGGTGTATTCACCTCATTTTGCAGATACGGAAAATAGAAACCTAGGGGTCATTTAGTTTGTAATGGCAGCTTCGATCTGCACTGGTATCACTTTTTGTTTTGAGACAGACTCTGGCTCTGTCGCCCAGGCTGGAGTGCAATGGTACGATCTCGGCTTACTGCAAACTCCACCTTTCGGACTCAGGCAATTCTCCTGTTTCAGCCTCTAGAGTAGCTAGGATTCCAAAGTAGCTAGGACTACGGGCATGCACCATCATGCCCAGCTACTTTTTTGTATTTTAGTAGAGACAGGGTTTCACCATGTTGCCCAGGCTGGTCTCGAACTCCTGAGCTCAAGTAATCCTCCCATGTCAGCTTCCCAAACTGCTGCGATTACAGGCGTGAGCCACCGCCCCCAGTCAGCATTGGTATCACTTTGTAATGTTTTAGCGCTCTTAGGCCGTGACTACCATGTCTTTAATGCATACGTCTTTTCACTTAGGCTAACTTCAACATCCAGCGAATATGTGGAAAAAATTCATTTTGGATACATATGTGGTTCTTTCATGACAAAGGCTTGAGTGTTTTGGACACGAGGTGATGAGGTGGGTTGGTGAAATTTGGGGTGGCTCTGCACTTGAAATCTTCTACCAGATGGGGCTGTAAATGTCACACTTTTAATAAAGAAGTGTGGACGTAAGTTCTGAAGCATAATGACCCAGCTTTGGTCCATTCCTCGGCATGATCCCCTTCATCTCACTGAGCATATCTGACTCAAAAGACGGATAGGCCCGGTGCGGTGGCTCACGCCTGTAATCCCAGCACTTTGGGAAGCCCAGGCAGGTGGACTGCTTGAGACCAGGAGTTCAAGATCAGCCTGGCCAACATGGTGAAACCCCATCTCTACCAAAAATATAAAAATTAGCCAGCCATCGTGGTGCGCCTGTAGTCCCAGCTACTCAGGAGGCCGAGGCGGAACAATCAGTTGAACCCAGTAGGCAGAGGTTGCAGTGAGCTGAGATGGTGCCATTACACTCCAGCCTGGGTGACACAGTGAGACTCTGTCTCAAAAAAAAAAAGAAAAAAAGAAACCAAAAACATGTGTCCCATCTCCAACACTAGCCTTGGGAAAATCAGGATCGACATTTCTTACACATAAAATTGGCAGTAATCATTGGTGACTCATACCTGTAATCCCTGACTTTGATAAGCCAAGGAGGGAGAATCACTTGAGGTCAGGAGTTTGAGACCTGCTCATCATGGCGAAACTCCATCTCTACTAAAATTCAAAAATTAGCCAGGCATGGTGGTGCATGCCTGCAGCCTCAGCTACTTGGGAGTCTGAGGCAGGAGAATCGCTTGAACCCAGGAGGCGGAGGTTGCAGTGAGCTGAGATCGCACCACTGCACTCCAGCCTGGGCAACAGAGCAAGATACTGTCTTTAAAAAAAAAAAAAGGCGATAATCAGGCTCTTTCCTTTTTAAGGGAAAACACATAATAATAAAATTATCTTACTGAGTTATGAGGATAAAATGAGATATAAGAAGCAAAGTAACTTTATAAACAGAAATGATTCTTATTCTGTTATGCTCACTGGCGAACAGAACAGCATTAAAATTCACATTCAACAACCCTCGGAGTTTTGCCTGCATTGCCACACACTTTAAAATAAAATTGAGGCTGGGTGCTAGAAGCTCTCAAATGCATCACTTTACGTCCATATTTTCCCAACGTGTGAAACACGCCAGTGTGGTACCTATGAAATTTTAAGTGGCTTATGGATATGCAATAAATAACCCCATGTAGTAAGGGGTACTCTTTTAAATTCTCTTGCAATCTTTTTTATTTCATTAAGGAAGATATCTCCATTTACAGCTGGCATATCCTCAACACCTTTCCAACACTTGCTAATTTCCCCTTTGTAACAGAAAGACAGTATTTAATACAATTTCGTAACTTTTTAATTTCAGTTTTTTTTTTTTTAAATAATTACTCATCCATTTGTGGCAAGTGGCACTGGCTTCCCATTCACCAGAAGGATTTCGTTTCAAGGAAATTAATTTAATTTTAAAATGGGACAGGGCTATACAAAAAAAAAAAAAACACATCTAGTAATCAAAAGTTCAAGCAGTATTGCCATTAGGCAAAAATCCCGAAGGTGGTACACAGTAATTTAACGTTGAGAAAACGACCTCATGACAAATTTTTTTTTTTTTTTTTGCGGAGGCTGGGGAGACAAAGTCTCGCTCTGACACCCAGGCTGGAGTGCAGTGGTGCAATCTCGCCTCAACGCAACCTCTGCCTCCCGGGTTCAAGTGATTCTCCTGTCTCAGCCTCCTGAGTAGCTGGGATTACAGGCACCTGCCATCACGCCCGGCAAATTTTTATTTTTAGTAGAGGCGGGGTTTCACCGTGTTAGCCAGGCTGGTCTCAAACTCCTGACCTCAGGTGATCCTCCAGCCTCGGCCTCCTAAAGTGCTGAGACTACAGGCCGGAGCCACCGCGCCCGGTTTCATGACAATTTTCTAAGGCAGCACAGATGAAACAAGGAAAGCAGGAACCACGATCCAAAACCATGTCTCTCTACTCCAAATTCGATGATCCTTCTACTACACTGATGGCTCTCAAAGTTTACAGTGCATGCAAATCACCTAAAGGGCCTGTTCACAGACCACAGATACCGACCAAGTAGGTCAGGGTGGGGCCCGACAATCTGTATTTCTAGCGAGCTCCCAGAAGTAGCGGAGGCAGCTGGTCGCCGGGCTACACTTTGCCTGGCAAGGCCCTGGGCAAAGACCACAAAAAGAGAGACTCCCTGAGACGCTAAATTTTCAGTGTCGCCAACTGTCCTCGACTCGGAAAGCTGGCTGCACCTGCCGTGACATCACTGCACAGGTGTGCCATGCGTCACTCCCCAGGCATCACTGCCGAAACCACCCCCGTCCTCCCGTCACTCTCGCCACGAACTACAGGCCCCGCCCCGCCCGCCAGCGCCCCGTAAGCTGAAGGCACGCAGTCGCGCTCCGTCGCAGGCCTGTGACGTTACGAACGTCTCCCCCGTGACCTCTTCGACCCAAACCTCAAGCGAAAATTCCCTAGCTTGCTAGCCCAGCGCAGGACTGTGACTGCGCGCATCCCTTTACCTGAGAGCGACCGCCGGGCGCCCGGGCGCAGCCGCCACAGGCAGGGAGCCGCCGCCGCCCCGGCGCAACTCATTGCCGGCACAAAAGAGCAACCACTTCGTTGAAAGGAGCGGGCCAATACTGCCCTTGGCTCGGACTGATGACGCACAGCAGACGTAAGGCAGGCTCAGCTTGCCCGCGCACCGGTGGGAACGCCCCCTAGCCCCGCGCTAGGGGTTGGATTGGTTAGATACGACAAACAAAAAGATTATATTGGATGGGGTCACTATCAATCACTCGCAAGACCAAGGAAGCCAAGGCGCCTTGGGTTGCCAGGGAGATGAAAATGCTAAATTGCTGTTTCAAAGATCAGGATAGGGTTAGTGATTTCTCACCCAAGTTCCTGGGAAAGAGGATCATGAGGGAATTACTTATTAACAAGGCACGGTATTTCCTGCTTTACCTACGTGGAAGGAGGTTTTTTTTTTTTTTAGTTTGTATCCTATATCCACTTTAAAATAGTAAGCCTGGGCAACATAGCGAGACCCCGCCTCTACAAATAATTTTAAAAATTAGCTGGGCGTGGTGGAGCACACCTATAGTCCCAGCTATTCGCGGGGCTGAGGCAGGGGAATAGCTCGAGCCCGGGAGCTCGAGGCTGCAGTCAGCCGTGATCCTGCCACGGCACTCCAGCCTGGGCCCTGTCTCAAAAAATATATATATATGTAATATATATATATAATATAAATTATGTAAATTACATGCACCACATGGTTAATGTGTTATATAATGTTGTCTCTATTGGTGGGCTGAAAGCCAACTTTAAACTTCTCCCCAGTCCTTTTCTCTGTTTTCAGATTTTCTACAGAGAACATGTTTTATCTCTGGGATCTACCTTACTGTATTGTGTGCATGTGTGCATGTATATTTGTGCAAATTGGAATTTTTTGGGAAGGGAGGGGAAATTTAGCAACATACTTTAAAAAGATCATATAATACAGCAGTCTTAGGAATCTACTCAACAGAAATAATTTTTACATGAGTAATGTACATGAGGGCAAAAATCAAAGATGTATGTCTGCAAGGATATACAACGTTTAATATTGGCACCATCAGGGGGCTGGAAATGGGAGAAGGGGGCTTTCACTTTCTACTTTACACCCTTGGATTATTTATATATTTTATCCAAGTTTACTATAAAATATTTTAAGATGCAATACAATTGTAAAATTATTGAATTCAAGTTTTTAAGTTGTTTTTATATCACTCTAGTGTTCACATTGACACACCAGAATAATTTAAAATTATGATTAACCCAAATACTACTTAGTGAGGATGTTGTAGCACTCTCATGTAAAACTACTGGGATTCTGAATCTGGCTCTCAAAAGCCTTAAAATGTTCAAAACCTTTGCTGTAATCCCTCATCTAGGTCTCTGTTTCCTTTTTTGTTTTATTTTTTGTTTTTGTGTTTTTAGACAGAGTTTCACTCTGTCACACAGGCTGGAGTGCAATGGGGAGATCTTGGCTCACTGGAACCTCTTCCTCCCGGGTTCAAGCAATTCTCCTACCTCAGCCTCCCAAGTAGATGGGATTACAGGTACACACACCACCACGCCCAGCTGAGACTGGGTTTCACTGTGTTGGCCAGGCTGATCTCAAATTCCTGACCTCAAATGATCCTCCCACCTTGTCCTCTCAAAGTGCTGGGATTATAGGCGTGAGCCACCACGCCTGGCCTAGGTCTGTTTCTAAGGAGAAAAAATGTTGACAAAGATTTATAGATGTGCCCGTTATTTATTACTGGGAAAATCTGGAAACAAAATGTTAAGCAACAATTGAATATCAAAACATTATGTCCGAGTGCAGTGGCTCACACCTGTAATCCCAACACTTTGAGAGACTGAGGCGAGAGGATCACTTGAGCCCAGGAGTTTAAGACCAACCTGGGCAACATAGTGAGATCCCATCTCTACAGAAAATTTTAAAAATTAGTCAGGCATGGTGGTGTGTGCCTGTGATCCCACCTACTTGTGAGGCTAAAAGGATCACTTGAGCCCAGGAGGCTGAGGCTGCACTGAACCATGATCACACCACTGCATTCCAGCCTGGGCGATAGAGTGAGACTCTGGCTCAAAAAAAAAAAGAAAAAAAGAAAAAGATCTAACTGTATGATATTATGTAGTCCATTGAAATGTTTGTAAAAGCTTTTAATAACAGGAGAAAACACTATCTTTAGATTCTTCAAGAAAACACATATGGCCGGGTGCGGTGGCTCACGCCTGTAATCTCAGCACTTTGGGAGGCTGAGGCGGGCAGATCACGAGGTCAGGAGATCGAGACCACGGTGAAACCCCATCTCTACTAAAAATACAAAAAATTAGCTGGGCGCAGTGGTGGGTTCCTGTAGTCCCAGCTTCTTGGGAGGCTGAGGCAGCAGAATGGCGTGAACCCAGGAGGTGGAGGTTGCAGTGAGCCGAGATCGCACCACTACACTCCAGCCTGGGCCACAGAGCGAGACTCTGTCTCAAAAGAAAAAGAGAAAAGAAAACACATATTAAGTGAAAAAGAAATGAGAATACCAAAGTTCTTTCCTTCTTTCTCTATCCTACTTCCCTCCCTCTGTACTTTCTATCTTAAAAGGAATTTTGCCAAGATTAACAGGGGTGCCCATAAATGGTACTTTTTAACTTTTTGTCTCTGTTGCTTTTGATGTTCTCTGTATTTGCTATAAAAAACAAGTATTTTTCTAATGGCAAAACAAAATTTAAAAAACAAAAATGCATACTATTCCCTAATTCCATCCCCCTACCCCTCAGATTATCCATTAAAAATTAAAAAAAACAGTTTCCGCCAGGCATGGTGGCTCATGCCTGTAATCCCAGACTTTGGGAGGCCGAAGTGGAAGGATCACTTGAGGTCAGCCGTTCCAGACCAGCCCAGCCAACAGGGCAAAACTCCATCTCTACTAAAAGTACAAAAATTAGCTGGGCATGGTGGCACACACCTGTAGTCCCAGATAGTTGGGAAGCTGAGGCAGGAGAATCACTTGAACCCAGGTTGCAGTGAGCCGAGATCACACCACTGCACTCCAGCCTGGGCAATAGAGTGAGACTCCATCTCAAAAACAAAACGAAACAAAACATGCACATGGCCGGGCACAGTGGCTCACACCTGTAATCCCAGCACTTTGGGAGGCCGATGTAGGCAGACCACCTGAGGTCAGGAGTTTGAGACCAGCCTGACCAACATGGAGAAACCCTGTCTCTACTAAAAATACAAAATTAGCCGGGTGTAGTGGTGCATGCCTATAATCCCAGCTACTCAGGAGCCTGAGGCAGGAGAATTGCTTGAACCTGGGAGGCGCAGGTTGCAGTGAGCCGACATTGCACCATTGCACTCCAGCCTGGGCGACAAAAAAAAAAAACACACACACACACACAGACACACAAAACCCAGTTTCCAAAATTTCAGGGAGACTGATTTGAGTAATAATACTATTCTGGTCTCCTATTTAGCCAGTTCTGCATGAATTAAACTCTTTCTCTGTTGCAATTCATCTGTCTTGATGAATGGACTGTATCCAGGCAGCGGGCAAAATGAACCAGTTGGGCAATTACACACATATACCCTCCTTGGCTTCAACAGAGCCAAGGAGCTTTAAAAGCACTCATCTGAGGACTACATTCAACACTTCTTTCTTCTCTCTCATTTTAGGAAAAGGCAAAGAGCAACTTGACAAACTGTTACAGTTTTCCATCATCACTTGACTGCTGACAAGAAGCCTCTTTGAATTCCAGTATACACGATCACATTTTAAAACCTTCAAGACACCATTTAATCAGGAGTTGTAAGGCACGTTTGTTAGAGAGAGCTGCACTTTAAAAATTACACAGACATCACCTGAGGTTATTAAAGTTATCAAAACATATAAAAACCTTCAAGTAAGAGGTATGCATATTAGCAGCATTTAACTAAAATTATATCAGTTAGCATATTTCAATATCACTTTTATAATAGGGAAAAAAAGGCGTACATTTTTGTTCATCACACACACACACACACACAAATAGAAAACTTGAATATCATCAAGCCTGGTCACAGTGAAAATGTTATATATATTAATATAAAGGCACTGGGCAGAAATGTTTACAATTACAATTTGTTTTTTTTCTTTTCACCTATCTTTTTTTTTTTTTTTTTTTTTTTTTAAATAAGATAGGGTCTCCCTCTGTCACCCAGGCTGGAGTACAGTGGCACGATCTCGCTCACTGCAGCCTCCACCTCCCAGGTTCAAGTGATTCTCATGCCTCAGCCTCCCAAGTAGCCAGGATTACAGGCACACGCCACCATGCCTGGCTAATTTTTGTACTTTTAGTAGAGATGGGGTCTTGCCACGTTGACCAGGCTGGTCTCAAACTTCTGACTTCAAGTGATCTGTCTGCCTTGGCCTCCCAAAGTGCTGGGATTACAGGCATGAGTCACTGTGCCCAGCAGAATCTATGTTTTTAAGTGAGACTGGAGTGAATCTTTGATTACTCAAAATTCCATGACACCAGTTATTAGATTTAGACGAAATCCGGTGTGTTCAGGGTGGTATGGCCGTAGTTATTAGATTTAGAAACCCATAAACCTTAACAAGTCAGGAAAAGACAAAAAAGCTCATTGGTCTCCCAGTTACAAAAATATCCCACTTTCAATAATACCTTTGTGGAAAAGCAAGAAAATGGCTATAGGAAAGGGACGAGAAGACATCGTTGCTCCTCTGAGTAAGGAGTCAGTCATGTTTGAGTAGTGGAGTGGAGATGGTGGGGAGAATTACTGTTAACAGCAACAGCTTTCTAAAACCTGCACCCAACTTTAAATTCCAGGCTACTCCCCAGGAAACGTGTGGAGCCAGTGAAAGGAAGAAAAACAATGGAAGGAAGGCTTGAAAAGTTCATTACAAAACTACAGTGCTTTGAAAAATATTTCAGAGATATTAAAATGAAAACTGATTACATGAAACAATAACTTAAACTTCTGTTTTTCTGTTAAAAGGTTCACACCTGTCCATTTTGGGTAAGCTTACAATGAGGTATTTATTGCATATGGTTTTTGCCATAATGGAAATCTTAAGAGATATTCTACGTTTGTTTTTTTTTTTTTTTTTTTTTTTGAGACGGTTTTTCGCTCTGTCGCCCAGGCTGGAGTGCAGTGGCCGGATCTCAGCTCACTACAAGCTCCGCCTCCCGGGTTCACGCCATTCTCCTGCCTCAGCCTCCCGAGTAGCTGGGACTACAGGCGCCTGCCACCTCGCCCGGCTAGTTTTTTGTACTTTTTTAGTAGAGACGGGGTTTCACCATATTAACCAGGATGGTCTCGATCTCCTGACCTCGTGATCCGCCCGTCTCGGCCTCCCAAAGTGCTGGGATTACAGGCTTGAGCCACCGCGCCCGGCCTATTTTTTTTTTTAGACAGAGTTTTGCTCTTGTTGCCCAGGCTGGAGTGCAACAGTGCGATCTCGGCTCACTGCAAACTCTGCCTCCTGGGTTCAAGCAATTCTCCTGCCTCAGCCTCCCGAGTAGCTGACATTATAGGCATGTGCCACCATGCCCGGCTAATTTTGTATTTTAGTGGAGATGGGATTTCTCCATGTTGGTCAGACTGGTCTTGAACTCCCCACCTCAGGTGATCTGCCCGCCTCGGCCTCCCAAAGTGCTGGGATAACAGGCGTGAGCCACTGCACGCAGCCACATGTTTTGTGAAATAAAGGCACGTGCATTAAAAATTGTAAGCATGGGAAAACAAACAACCCTTAAAAATGTGGATATGTGTGTTTACGAAACCAGCTTCCAGTCTGTTTGTTATATATTCATGGGCTGGTCTGATTGACAGGCTGAGCTTCAGTCCACATCCCAAAACACTTGTTCACATGAACTCATGGCTCAAATACTACACTACCGTCCCTGCTCTTTCACTCTTGTAAAAGCTCAAACGGCTTGTTGGTTTTTGGTCGAGTCGTCACAGAGTGGCCGGTCCGCAGGCAAAGGCTTGGGTTTCCCCTGCTTTTCTAAGTCACTAAAGCCCTGATTAAGGGCTGGGTTAGGTAAACACAGCTGCACATATGGAAAAGCCTAAACTCCAGAAAAATATATTTTTAAATGTCCACTCAAAACCCAGGTAGACTCTGTAGGCTCAGCAGAATCACTAGGTCAGCTTAGAAGCAACAGGCAGCGCCATCTTCACGCTCAGTCTAGTTAGTTCCTCGTGTCCCTTTGGGCTTCTGTTAGTTTCTGGATTAGGTAGCGCTTGTCACGACTTTCCTAAAAAATAATAGGTTCACATGTGCATTTAATATATTTGGAAACAAATACCATCATTACCTACCCCACTGGCTGAGGATTCTAACCACTGGACTATTGTAATGACCTCTCATCTGGTCTGTCATTGTGTCCGCTCCACAGCCCCTTGTCCACAAAGCAGCTGATCCTTTTTTTAAAAAATGCACAGTACAGCCAGGTGTGGTGGCTCACACCTGTAATCCCAGCACTATGGGAGGCTGAGGCAGATGGATCACCTGAGGTCGGAAGTTTCAGACCAGCCTGACCAATGTGGTGAGAGCCCATCTCTACTAAAAATACAAAAATTAGGCCCGGCGAGGTGGCTCACGCTTGTAATCACAGCACTTTGAGAGGCCAAGGCAGGTGGAGCACCTGAGGTCAGAAGTTTGAGACCAGCCTGACCAACGTGGTGAAATCCCATCTCTACTAAAAATACAAAAATTAGGCTGGGCAAGGTAGCTCACGCCTGTAATCCCAGCACTTTGGGAGGTTGAGGCAGTTGGATCAGCTGAGGTCAGGAGTTCGAGACCAACCTGGCCAACATGGTGAAACCCCAAAACCCCGTCTCTACTAAAAATACAAAACATTAGCCAGGCCTGGTGGCGGGTGCCTATAATCCCAGCTACTTGGGAGGCTGAGGCAGGAGAATTGCTTGAACCCAGGAGGTGGAGGTTGCAGTGAGCAGAGATCACGCCACTGCCCTCCAACCTGGGCAATAAAAGCGAAATTCTGTCTCAAAAAAGAAAAAAAATTAGCCAGGCAAGGTGGCGCACACCTAGCTAGTAATCCCAGCTACTTGGGAAGCTGAAGCAGGAGACTTGCTTGAACCCGGGAGGTAGAGGTTGCGGTGAACTGAGATCACACCACTGCACTCCAGCCTGGGCGACAGAGTGAGAGCCTGTCTCAAAGGAAAAAAAAAAGACTGGCCATCATGGTGAAACCCCTTCTCTACTAAAAATACAGAAGTTAGCTGGTTGTGATGGTGGGTGCCTATAATCCCAGCTACTTGGGAGGCTGAGGCAGGAGAATCGATTGAACCCGGGAGGTGGAGGTTGCAGTGAGCAGAGACTGCAGCACTGCACTCCAGACTGGGCGACAGAGCAAGACTCTGTCTCAAAAAAAAAAAAAAATGCACAGTAGACTCCTACTTAACACCCTTCAGCGGCTTCCCATCCCACTCAGAATAAAACTCTGTTTTAACAGAGCCCTCAAGGCACTGTGACTCAATGACTCTGGCTGCTATTACAATATCATCTTGCCTCTTCCCATCACTCACCACCCTGTGGCCACACCGCCCCCTCCCTCCTGTCCCCCAGAAGTGCCTGCCTCATTTCCTCACTGTGCTCTTTCCCTCTTACTCTCATCCTTAAATAGGACCTCTGATAATGGGCTCCTCTCTCTATTATTCAAGTCTCAGCTGGGTCCAGCTATATAATGGTTTCACCATTATAGGCTCATGCCCATAATCCCAGCAATTTGGGGGACTGAGAGGGGATGATCACTTGAGCCCAGGAGTTCAAACCAGCCTGTGCAACATAGGGAGACCTCATGTCTTTAAAAAATTAAAAAATTAGCCAGGCATGGTGATGTATGCCTATAGTCCCAACTACTTGAGAGGCTAAGGTGGGAGGATGACTTGAGCCCAAGAATTTGAGGCTGCTGTGAGCTATGACCATGCCATTGCACCCCAGTCTGGGCAAGAGAGTGAGACCCCATCCTAAATTAAAAAAAAAAAAGGCCGGGCGCGGTGGCTCAAGCCTGTAATCCCAGCACTTTGGGAGGCCGAGACGGGCGGATCACGAGGTCAGGAGATCGAGACCATCCTGGCTAACACGGTGAAACCCCGTCTCTATTAAGAAATACAAAAAACTAGCCGGGCGAGGTGGCGGGCGCCTGTAGTCCCAGCTACTCGGGAGGCTGAGGCCGGAGAATGGCGTGAACCCGGGAGGCGGAGCTTGCAGTGAGCTGCGATCCGGCCACTGCACTCCAGCCTGGGTGACAGAGCGAGACTCCGCCTCAAAAAAAAAAAAAAAAAAAAAAAATCACCTCCTCAAAGAAGCCTCCTACAGCCACATCTGCAGTAACAGATAGCCCACTCATCACTCTACCTTGTTTTTATTATCTTCAGAGAAGCTATAATTAATCAGCATTTATCTTAGTAACTACCCAGCAGTTTTGTTTTTTTGTTTTGTTTTGTTTTTGTTTTTGTTTTTTGAGACGGAGTCTCTGGACTGGAGTGCAGTGGCCGGATCTCAGCTCACTGCAAGCTCCGCCTCCCAGGTTTACGCCATTCTCCTGCCTCAGCCTCCCCAGTAGCTGGGACTACAGGCACCCGCCACCTCGCCTGGCTAGTTTTTTGTATTTTTTAGTAGAGACGGGGTTTCACCGTGTTAGCCAGGATGGTCTCGATCTCCTGACCTCGTGATCTGCCCAGCTCGGCATCCCAAAGTGCTGGGATTACAGGCTTGAGCCACTGCGCCCGGCCTTACCCAGCAGTTTTATCTCTTGTTCACCAAAGTGTCCCAGCCCAGCACAGTACAAGGCACAGAGTAGGTACTTAATACACATCTTTTTTTATTTTTATTTTTGAGATGGAGTCTCACTCTGTCGCCCAGGCTGGAGTGCAGTAGCACAATCTCAGCTCACTGCAACCTCCACCTCCTGAGTTCAAGGGATTCTCCTGCCTCAGCCTCCCAAGTAGCTGGGATTACAGGTGCCCACCACCACGCCCAACTAATTTTTGTATTTTTAATAGAGACAGGGTTTCACCATGTTGGCCAGGCTGGTCTTGAACTCCTGAGCTCAAGTAATCTGCCTGCCTTGGCCTCCCAAAGTGCTGGGATTACAGGCATGAGCCACGGTACCCCCGTTAATACACATCTTGAAGGAACAGATGAATCAGTGAATTAATGAAGCTGGATGGGGCTAGGCCTGAAGGCAGAGTTTTGGGGAGGTGGTGGTGAGAGAAGGCTGCAGTAATTTCACTCCCTCCCAGGAATACACCACTTTCCTTGTGGTGTCCCGGGTAAATGTCCCCAGTCATGACCCTCTGGGGCTGTGCTTCCTTACCAGGGATAGCTGCTCTCGGAGCTGGATGACCACCCGTTTGTGTGCTCCAGCTAAGGCAATGAAGTAAAACATGATGAGGCTGCAACACAAGACAGGCAGGTCACTAGGGAGTCTGGATCATCTGAAGGCCACTAGAAAAACAACCCAACGTATTTTTCCTTGAAACAGTTTTACTTTTGTTAGAAAAGAAGGCTGGGCACGATGGCTCATTTTCATATTCCCAGTGCTTTGCCCAGGCAGAAGAATCACTGAAGGCCAGGAGTTTGAGACCAGCCCAGGCAACATAGTGAGAGCCCCATCTCTAGAAAAATAAAATATGGCTGGGCGCAGTGGCTCATGTCTGTAATCCCAGCACTTTAGGAGGCCGAGGAAGGCAGATCACCTGAGGTCAGGAGTTTGAAATCAGCCTGACCAACATGGTGAAACCCCGTCTCTAATAAAAATACAAAAATTAGCTGGGAGTGGTGGTGGGCACCTAGAATCCCAGCTACTCAGGAGGCTGAGACAGGAGAATCGCTTGAACCCAAGAGGCAGAGGTTGCAGTGAGCCGAGATCGTGCCGCTGCACTACAGCCTGGGCAACAGAGCAAGCCTCTGTCTAAAAAAAAAAAAAAAAAGAAAATGTAAAATTAGCCAGGCATGGTGGCGTGAGCCTGTAGTCCTCAGCTGCTCAGGAAGCTGAGGCAGGAGGATTTGAGCCCAGAAGTTCAAGGCTGCAGTGAGCTATGATCGCACTACCATACTCCAGACTGGGCAACAGAGCCAGACCCTGCTCTACAAAAAATAAAGAAAACGCTCATCTCTTCCAAGCAGAGGGTATAAGAAACAGCTACTGAAGTTTTTATTTGGCAGTGGCAGCAGAATCTGATTTATGCCTTGCTTTTTAATTTTAATATTAAAATTTGCTGATGTTCCCCTTGTACATACAGAATGACAGAAAGAGAGAACGACGTGGTTGAGAAAGTCAGCCGGGCATGTAATTAACATGTGGATGATCACTGTGGAGACGCTCTAGCCCATTTCCTCATTTGTAAAATAGGGAAAACATAACAAAACCCAGTGATTTCAAGCTTTGGATAAAATCATTTTTATTTATTTTATTTATTTATTTTTGAGACAGAGTTTCACTCTTGTTGCCCAGGCTTGAGTGCAATGGCGTGATCTCAGCTCACTGCAACCTCTGCCTCTCAGGTTCAAGTGATTCTCCTGCCTCAGCCTCCCAAGTAGCTAGAATTACATGCCTGGCTAATTTTATGTATTTTTTACTAAAGATGGTGTTTCACCATGTTGGTCAGGCTGGTCTCGAACTCCTGGCCTCAAGTGATCTGCCCGCCTCAGCCTCCCAAAGTGTTGGGATTACAGGCCTAAGCTACCACGCCTGGCCTGTTATGCCCATTTTAGAGACAGGAAAGTGCAGTTCAAAGAAGCTCAATAACTTGTCAAGTCTAGAGTGACCCCCACCCCCTGCCATTTCCCAAAGGGAGGAGCCCACATGCCTCAGTGGGTCCCGGTGGTTCTCACTCACCAAATAATCATGAAGAAAGGAACTGCAAAGGCTTCGGAAGTGACGCCGTGGATGAAGGACTGCAGCGAGCTGGGGAAGGTGCTCACTGTCTTGGGGATGACCTCCCAGGTGGTGTTGAAGTTGGTGAACGGCCCACAGGCTTTCGAGGAAGGGATGCTGCCAGGACACAGACCAACAGGCTCAGAAGGAGCCTGCAGCACAGGCTGAGTGTCCCGCCTCCGCACGCCCAGAATGTTTTGTTAACAGTGGCCTACAAGGAGCCACCTGACCTCCTGGGCCTTCTGGAATGTTTGGGTCAAAAATGCTTACCCCGGCTGGGCCCGGTGGCTCATGAATGTCATCCCAGCACTTTGGGAGGCTGAGGAAGGTGGATCACCTGAGGTCAGGAATTCGAGACCCGGCTAACCAAAATGGTGAAACCCCATCTCTACTAAAAATACAAAAATTAGCCGGGCATGGTGGTGCATGCCCACCCAGCTACTTGGGAGGCCGAGACAGGAGAATCACCCGAACCTGAGAGGTGGAGGTTGCAGTGAGCAGAGATTGAACCACTGCACGCCAGCCTGGGCAACAAGAGCAAAACTCCATCTCAAAAAAAAAAAAAAAGAAAAAGAAAGAAAGAAAGAAAAGAAAACAAAAGAAAAGAGAAAGAAAGAAAGTGCTTACCCTGAAATTTCATCAAGTCTCTAGACCTAACTTCCAGTTTACAGGAAATTCAGGAGAGAGAGCAAGTTAAATGACAGTGTAAGAAAATAACAAGACAAATCCAAAATGTGGGCATTCTACTCTCCGGTCTCTTAATTGAGAAGTGAGGAAACTGGCCTGGACTCTTCAAAGAATCAGGAATTAAAAGAGACTAAGGAGGGAGAGCATTAGGAAAAATAGCTAATGCATGCTGGGCTTAATACCTAGGTGATGGGGATAGGTATAGCAAACCACCATGGCACACATTTACCTAGGTAACAAACCTTCATGTCCTGCACATGTACCCCAGAACTTTAAATTTAAATTTAAAAAAAGAGAGACTAAGGAGATAGAACAAACAGAAGCAATGGGTCAAACTTGGAAGATCACTATTTTAAAAACAAATCTGTAATCCCAGCACTTTGGGAGCCCAAGGCGGATGTATCACCTGAGGCCAGGAAATGGAGGCCAGCCTGGCCAATGTGGCGAAGCCACGTCTCTACTAAAAATACAATAACTAGCCTGGCATGGTGGCGGGTGCCTGTAATCCCAGCTACAAGGGAGGCTGAAGCACAAGAGTTGCTTGAACCTGAGAGGTGGAGATTGCAGTGAGCTGAGATCGGGCCACTGTACTCCAGCCTGGGTGACAGAGTGAGAGCGAGACACCATCTCAGGAAAAAAAAAACAAAAAAACTATACTAAAGACTATTGAGGGACAATTGGAGAAATTTAAAATGGCAGAAATATGATATTAGTATTAATCTTCTTAAGTGTGATATATTATTGTGGAAACACATAAAGAGGAGTCCCTTAGTCTAGGAGCTGAAGTACTTAGCAATGAAATATTATGAGGTCTATAAGTTAATTTCAAATTATTTCCTATCCAAAAAAAAAGTATGCATACAGAAAACAAATCCAGTTGGCCCCCCACATCCAAAGGTTCTGCATCATCAAATTCCACCAACCTCAGATAAAAATATTTGAAAAATAAAAAACAACAATACAGCCAGGCATAGTGGCTTGTGCCTATAATCCTGGCACTTTGGGAGGCCAAGGCAGATGGATCACTTGAGGTCGGGAGTTTTGAGACCAGCCTGGCCAACATGGCGAAACCCTGTCTCTACTAAAAATATAAAAATTAACCAGGCATGGTGGGGGCACGCACCTGTAATCCCAGCTACTCCAGAGGCTGAGGCATAAGAATCACTTGAACCCGGGAGGCAGAGGTTGCAGTGAGCCAAGATGGCAACACTGCACTCCAGCCTCGGCGACAGAGCCAGACTCCCTCTCAAAAAAAAACCAAAAAAACAAAAAACAAAGCAAATACCATGCGTTTTTTTAAAATTTTTTTCTGAGACAGAGTTTCACTTTTGTTGCTCAGGCTGGAGTGCAATCGTGCAATCTCGGCTTACTGCAACTTCTGCCTCCTGGGTTCAAGTGATTCTCGTGCCTCAGCCTCTGGAGTAGCTGGGATTACAGGCGCCCACCACCACGCCCAGCTAATTTTGAATTTTTAGCAGAGACAGGGTTCTCCATGTTGGTCAGGCCGGTCTCGAACTCCTGACCTCAGGTGATCCGCCTGCCTCAGCCTCCCAAAGTGCTAGGATTACAGGTGTGAGCCACCATGCCCGGCCTACCATGCCATTTTATAGCAAGGACTTGAGCATCTGAAGATTTTAATGTGGTTGGGGGGAAGATCATGGAATCGATGCCTGAAAGATACTGAGGGAGACTGCATAGTAAAATGTTAACAGTTGGGACATCCAATTGAAGGGCATATGAGTTTTACTGCTGCTAGTTTTTCAACTTTTCTGTGGATTTCAAATTTTTCAAAATGAAAAGGAGAGAAAAAAATAAAATAAAATTACAATAGGAAAGCACTAACATTAAGACCTGGAAAGAACTGACTAAATTCACATCACAAAGGTCTGTGTATAAGACTTTCCATTGCAGCCCTTTATGTAGGGATAAAAATAAATTCCTGGAAACAACCTAAATGTTGTTTAAGGAAATGGATGAACAATTTATGGGCCATTCATATGATGGAATACTAACGAACCATTGAGAGAAAAAGAGAGAAAAAGTGGCCAGTCACGGTGGCTTACGCCTGTAACCCCAGCACTTTGAGAGGTGGAGGTGGGAGGATCACTTGGGCTCAGGAGTTCAAGACCAGCCTGGGCAACATAGCAAGATAGCATCTTAAAAAAAAAAAAAAAAAAGACAGAAAAGACACAAATGTGAGGAGAGGACCATCACTCAGAGGAAAATTAAGTACTTGAGAAGGAATGAGAAAATGAATTTTCACCATTTTTGTGTATCTTTTTAATTTTGTGCTATGTGAATGCATTTCCTATTTTAAAAAATCAAGCCGGGCACGGTGGCTCACATCTGTAATCCCAGCACTTTGGGAGACCGAGGCAGGTGGATCCCCTGAGGTCAGGAGTTCGATACGAGCCTGACCAACATGGAGAAACCCCATCTCTACTAAAAATACAAAATTAGCCAGGTGTGGTGGCACATGCCTGTAATCCTAGCAACTCGGGAGGCTGAGGCAGGAGAATCCCTTGAACCCGAGAGGCAGAGGTTGCAGTGAGCAGAGCTCACACCACTGCACTTCAGTCTGGGCAACAAGAGCAAAACCCCATCTCAAAAAAAAAAAAAAAAAAGAAAAAAAAATCAAAGCTAAAAATATTTTTTAAAGAAGAGTTTTGTATGTCCATGGATATGAGAAAGGATATAATATAAAACTAAGTGGAAAAAAAAGGAAAACAAAAAAAAAGAAAAAATATTAAATGAAAAAATAAGTTACCAAACAGGATTATACTATTATCTCATTTTTTTCTGAAAAAATAAATAATTGCTTTTCATAAATAATTTCCAGAAATATTCATAAGAAAATGTTAACAGTCATTACGTCACCTATGGAGAGTGAAAATAAGAGGTGAAGTTAAGGAGCAATTTTTTTCTCTTCAATTTACACCCTTCGGTACTGCTTGAATTTTTTATATAACATACATTACCATAACAATAAAAAGCAGCAAAACACATACAGAATCAAATTGTTAAAAAAGAGCCACCAAGCACAGTAGCTCACGCCTGTAATCCCAGCACTTTGGGAGGCCGACATGCGCAGATCACTTGAGATAAGGAGTTCAAGACCAGCCTGGCCAACGTGGTGATACCCCGTCTCTACTAAAAATACAAAAATTAGCTGGGTGTAGTGGCAGGCGCCTGTAATCCCAGCTAGTTGGGAGGCTGAGGCAGTAGAATTGCTTCAACCTGGGAGGCAGAGGTTGCAGGAAGCCAAGATCACAGCACTGTACTCTATCCTGGGCAACAGAGTAAGACTGCATCTCATAAAAAAAAGAACAAAATCTGAGAGAGGGACTCAAAGTTCCAGGCTTCTCCTTTTTTGTTTGTCTATTTGCTTGTTTTTTGTTTTTAATTTGAGACGAGGTCTTGCTATGTTGCCAGGGCTGGTCTTGAACTCCTTGGCTCAAGCGATCCCCCTGCCCCACCTTGGCCTCCCAAAGTGCTGGATTACAGGTGTGAGCCACCGCACCTGTCCAGGCTTTTAATTTAAAGATGAAGAAACAAAATTTGGCCTGGTGTGGTGGCTCATGCCTGTAATCCCAATACTTTAGAAGGCCGAAGCAAAAGGATCAATTGAGCTCAGGAGTCTGAGATCAGCGTGGGCAGCATAGTGAGGCCTCGTCTCTACAGAAAAATAATAAAATTTAAATAATTAGCCAGGCGTGGTGGTGCGCACCTGTAGTCTCAGCTACTCAGGAGGCTGAGGCAAGAAGATCGCTTGAGCCTTGGAAGTCTTGACAGCCTGTGTGTGTAGAACACCATGAGAAAAGCCAATAAAGCCACGGTGGCTCACACCTGTAATCCCAGCACTTTGGGAGGCCAAGGCAGGCAGATCACCCGAGGTCAGGAGTTCAGACCAGCCTGGCCAACATGGCGAAACCCTGTCTCTACTAAAAATATAAAAATTGGCCGGGCGCGGTGGCTCAAGCCTGTAATCCCAGCACTTTGGGAGGCCGAGACGGGCGGATCACGAGGTCAGGAGATCGAGACCATCCTGGCTAACACAGTGAAACCCCGTCTCTACTAAAAATACAAAAAAAACTAGCCGGGCGCGGTGGCGGGCGCCTGTAGTCCGAGCTACTCCGGAGGCTGAGGCAGGAGAATGGCGCAAACCCGGGAGGCGGAGCTTGCAGTGAGCTGAGATCCGGCCACTGCACTCCAGCCCGGGCTACAGAGCAAGACTCCGTCTCAAAAAAAAAAAAAAAAAAAAAAAATCAGCCAGGCATAGTGGCACACACCTGTAGTCCCAGCTACTCAGGAGGCTGTTTGAACCTGGGGAGATGGAGATTGTAGTCCCAGCTACTTGGAAGAATCATTTGAACCTGGGAGATGGAGGTTGCAGTGAACCAAGATTGCGCCACCGCACTCCAGCCTGGGTGACAGAGCAAGACTCTGTCTCAACAAAAAAAAAAAAAAAAAAAAAAGTGATATGATGGATCCTTTTACATAAAAGAGGAACAGATCAAGAAGCAATGAAATGTTCTAGAAAACAACGTCGCATTTACCGTGATATGCTGATTGTCAGAGGTATGATTGCCAAACACAGCCCGATCAACAACACCAACAGGAAGAAGAAATTAGAATTGGATGCTCTGAACGGCCTGGGGGAGGGTCTGCAGGTATAAAGCAGACTCCACTACAAGGAGAGAAAGAAAGAAAAATTAAGATCAATGAGTACAGCTTCTATAAGGATAAATAAGCTCATTCCTGCATTACAGTGGGAATGTTAATCACTCTAACCTTTCCAGAGGGTAGTCCAGCAATACAGATCAAAATGAAAAAGGTTTCATCCAGACTCCAAACTTTGGGGAATTCATGCTGATGAAATAGAAGGAGAAATGGGCCAAAACACAGGTATGTGGATGTTTTGTTTGTTTGTTTGTTTCTTTGAGACGGAGTCTCGCTCTAGCGCCCAGGCTGGAGTGCAGTGGCGCGATCTCGGCTCACTGCAAGCTCCGCCTCCCGGGTTCACACCACTCTCCTGCCTCAGCCTCCCGAGTAGCTGGGACCACAGGCTCCCGCCACCATGCTCGGCTAATTTTTTGTATTTTTAGTAGAGACGGGGTTTCACCGTGTTAGCCAGGATGGTCTCGATCTCCCGACCTCGTGATCTGCCCGTCTCGGCCTCCCAAAGTGCTGGGATTACAGGCGTGAGCCACCGCGCCCGGCCAACAAAACAATTCTTAACAAAACTCTCAAAATTATAAAAACACAAAAATTCATCAAGAGTAGGCTGGGCGCAGTGGCTCACGCCTGTAATCCCAGCATTTTGGGAGGCCAAGGCGGTTGGATCACGAGGTCAGGAGTTCAAGACCAGCCTGGCCAAAATGGTGAAACCCCATCTCTACTAAAAACACAAAAATTAGCCGGCACAGTGGCAGGCTCCTGTAGTCCCAGCTACTCAGGAGGCTGGGGCAGGAGAATCACTTGAACTCAGGAGGGGGAGGATGCAGTGAGCCGAGATCGCGCCACTACACTCCAGCCTGGGTAACAGAGTGAGACTCCATCTCAAAAAAAAAGCATATTTTTCTAGAATAAACGTATATTTTAAATAAAGGATGTAATTTTGACATGTCTCATGGGATATGAGGTGAGCTCCAGACATATTGGTGCCCTGGAAGGTCGAAAATGGCCCAGCATATGAGCCCCCATTCCCACCGGCTCCTTACCTCTTTCACATAGAAGATGATAATGAATTTCAAGGTTGCAATTGCAGGGAGAAGGGGTGAGAAAAAGGCTCCGATCCAGCAGATGGTTTGCCCATAAACTATCCCCAGGACATTATCAGGAATGGCAAACTCCTGCTGCCCCCAGCACTGAATCAGCTTCCAAGAGGAACAGTAGGTCACCAGGAGCCTGGAAACAGACAATTCTCACTTGGGCTACTGGTGTCTGCCAAGGCCACAGAACCATATCACAGAGATCAGGACTATTTCCATGCATATTTCTCACGGACACTGGTTAGTCATATGTCTTAAAGATGCAGAATACAATGAACTCAGGAATCATTAAGATCAGGTTCCAAGTCTCAGATCTACAGTTCAGCACTCAAATTGATACAATCCTTGACTTTTTTTTGGTTTTTTTTTTTTTTCGAGACAAGGTCTCACTGTCACCCAGTCTGGAGTGCAGTGGTGCAATCATAGCTCACTGTACCCTCAACCTCCAAGCCTCAAGCGATCCTCCTGCCTCAGCCTCCCAAGTGGCTGAGACTACATGTGCATGCTTGGCTAACTGGCTAATTTTTGTTTCTTGTAGGGACAGGGTCTCACTACTTTGCCCGGGCAGGTCTCAAACTCCTGGCCTTAAGTGATCCTCCTTCCTTGGCCTCACCAGTGCTAGGATTATGGGTGTAAGCCACTGTGCCCAGGCTTCCATATTTATTTTTAAGGACTCACTAGACCTCTGGCCTCTGCCTCGATTATCTGCATACATGGGTAAAGAGTGGTTAAGTGAACAGAGAATAATAACAGAAATGACAACACAGTTTATGATAATCATGCTGGTGATAGCTAACGTTTTGTTGAGTTCTGTACTGTGGAGTGTTCTCAGTGCTTTCATCTGCATTACTTACCCCATTTACTCCTCACCACAAAGTTCCTGGGTGGGTACTTCTACTATCCCCATTTTACAGGTGAGAAAATAGGCACAGAGCTTAAATAACTTGCCCAAAGTCACATGACTAGCAAGGGGCAGGGTGGCAGCTTGAACCCAGATCAGGACACGGGCGTCCATTGCCGCCTGGAGAGTCTGCACCTTTTGTGCTGATGGCAGAAGGCCATCCCCAGCAAAACCTCATGGAAAGTGACCCCATTTCTGCTCTTCATGCTGCCTTTAGATTAGCAACTAATGCATGCTGAGGTCAACAGCCTGGAGCTACTTGAAAGTTTCCAGTTATGAACAGACACAATGGTTCAAACCTGTAATCCCAGCACTTTGGAAGACTGAGGCATGAGAATCATTTGAGGCCAGTTTGAGACCAGCCTGGGCAACATAGCAAGAGCCCCTCTCTATAAAAAATTTAAAACTTGGCCTGGCATGGTGGCTCGTGCCTCTAATCCTAGCACTTTGGAAGGCAGAGGCAGGTGAATCACGAGGTCAGGATATCAAGACCATCCTGGCTAACATGGTGAAACCCTGTCTCTACTAAAAATACAAAAAATTAGCCAGGTGTGCTGGCAGGCACCTGTAGTCCCAGCTACTCAGGAGGCTGAGACAGCAGAATTGCTCGAACCCAGGAGGCAGAGGTTGCAGTGAGCCGAGATTGCGCCACTGTACTCCAGCCTGGGTGACAGAGCAAGACCCTGCCTCAAAAAAAAAAAAAAAAAAGTTACCAGTTGTCAGATTTCCAGGGCTATAGAGTCATCCAGCAGCTTCTGGAATGCAGCTGCAATGGGACCCTCCAGTTATGTGTGTGTGTGTGTGTGGTGGGGAGATAATAAGGGCACCCCTCACACTTACTTTCTAGGAAAATCCACGAAGAGTGTCACAGCCAAGATGATGATGAAGTCGAAGATCATCAGCTTGTACATTTCCTGCCCAACTTGGGTCTCCCAGCACTGAAACCAAAGAGAGTGAGGGAAACTGAAAGACCCTAGCTGAGGCAGAGAAAGCCAGGCTCCCAAGACACCTTCTAATTCCCTTTCCAACTCCAGATCCTGTGGCTCCAGCGAGGGCATCAGCTGAGGCAAACTCTGAGCCTCAGCACAGACTTTGGTTTCCAAGCCCTCAGAAGTGCCTGGGGTTGGACTCCAAGGGGCCACACTCTGTCTCATCACTAGAACTAGAAAGCGAAGCAACTGCAGTTCAAACCCATGACTTCAACCGCTGTTCTCTTGACCATGACACTGTATTCCGGAAGGACCCAGCCACGCCCCTGCCCCGCAACTCACTGGGTAGAGTTTCTGGTTGTAGCCGCAGAGGTCGCATGTGTCATCATCACAGGATGTGATCTTAGAGCCCAGCGTGAACACCAGGACACATATGGTGGCCAGCCGCATAAAGACACACCTTTGGAAAGAGAAGGAGAGAGGATGGGAAGATGAGGCCCTCAGGGCGGCTGGTCCCTTGGAACTGCGGCTAGGGAATGTAGAAGTTGCCTTTTTTTTTCTTTTTCTTTTTTTTGAGACCGAGTATCGCTCTGTCGCCCAAGCTGGAGTGCAGTGGCGCGATCTCGGCTCACTGCAACCTCCGCCTCCAGGGTTCAAGCGATTCTCCTGTCTCGCCCTCCCGAGTAGCTGGGACTACAGGCGCCCGCCACCACACCCGGCTGATTTTTTTAATTTTTAGTAGAGATGGGGTTTCACCATGTTAGCCAGGATGGTCTTGATCTCCTGACCTTGTGATCCACCTGCCTCAGCCTCCCAAAGTGCTAGGATTACAGGCGTGAGCCCCAGTGCCCAGCATTTTTTTTTTTTTGGCAGTGGGGGATGGAGTGTTTGTTCTGTCGCCCAGGCTGGAGTGCAGTGGCACGATCTCAGCTCTCCTGCCTCACCCTCCCAAGTAGCTGGGATTACAGGTGTCTGCCACCATGCCCAGCTAATTTTTTTTCTATTTTTAGTAAAGATGAGGTTTCACCATGTTGCCCAGGTGGTCTGGAACTCCTGGCCCCAAGCAATCCACCTGTCTCGGCCTCCCAAAGTGCTGGGATTACAGGTGTGAGCCACCATGGACGGCCCAAAGCTGCCTTTCTTAAAAGAAAACCCCAGCCAGGCATAGCGGCTCATGCGTGTAATCCCAGCACTTTGGGAGGTAGAGACAGGAGGATCACGTGAGCCCTGGAGTTTGAGACCAACCTGGGCAACAAAGTTAGACCACCACCCACTGGCCATCTCTACAAAAAAATAAAAATAAAAATTAGCAAGGTATGGTGGTGACCCAGCTACACAGGAGACTGACTCAAGAGGATTGCTTGAGCCCAGGAGAACAAGGCTGCAGTGAGCCGAGATTGATCCACTGTACTACAGCCTCAGGGACAGAGTGAGAAAAAAACAAACAACCAACAACAAAAAACAATGTAGGGCGTGGTGGCTCACACCTGTAATCCCAGCACTTTGAGAGGCCAAGGCAGAGGGATCACCTAAGGTCAGGAATTCAAGGCTGGCCTGGTCAACATGGTGAAACCTTCTCTACCAAAAACACAAAAATTAGCTGGGCGCGGTGGCGCACGCCTGTAATCCCAGCTACTCCAGAGGCTGCGACAGGAGAATCGCTTGAACCTAGGGTGCGGAGGTTGCAGTGAGCCAAGATCACACCACTACACCCAGCCTGGGCAATAGAGCAAGACTCCATCTCAAAAAGAAAAAAGCAGGCCGGTGCGGTGACTCACGCCTATAATCCCAGCACTTTGGGAAGCAGACGCAGACAGATCACCTGAGGTCAGGAGTTCGAAACCAGCTTGACCAACATGGAGAAACCCCATCTCTATTACAAATACAAAGTTAGCCAGGCATGGTGGCACATCCCTGCAATCTCAGCTACTCAGGAGGCTGAGGTAGGAGAATCGCTTCAACCCAGGAGGCGAAGGTTGCCACCACACCCAGATGAGATAGCGCCATTGCACTCCAGCCTGGGCAACAAGAGCGAAACTCCATCTCAGAAATTAATTAATTAATTAATTAATTAAAAAAGCAAACCCCTAAATGGGTACAGAATTTCTTTTGGGGCTGATGAAAAGGTTCTGGAGATGGATGGTGGTGATGGCTACCCAACACTGGGGCTGTATTTAATGCCACTAAATTGTATTCTGACAATGGTTAAAATGGCAACTTTTATGTAACATATATGTTACTATAATTTTTTTAAAAGATCAGAAAGCTGGGACCTCCTAATTCTATGATGACATAGTGACACTATAGGACATGACACATTCCTGAAAAGAACCACTGGAATATTTTCTGTATCAGCGTCGAGGGATGTCTGGTATGCTGAAAAGTGAAAAAAAGTATGCTGCAGAGATATCACAGAGATATGATACTATTTTTGGAAGAAAAAACCTGTGAGTGTTGGCACAAACATCAGGAACTGTGTGGACAAAAACACACTGGGTTCAAGGGAGGTGGGTGGAGACGGTGAGTTTTTGTTCTCGTTTTTTTGTTTTTTTTTTTTAAAGACAATTTTCTATTGTTTGGTTTGTAATACAAAAATAAATAGAAATGTTTGGCTAGCATGGTGAAACCCCGTCTCTACTAAAAAATACAAAAAATTATCCGGGCGTGGTGGCGGGTGCCTGTAGTCCCAGCTACTCAGGAAGCTGAGGCAGGAGAATGGCGTGAACCTGGGAGGCGGGGCTTGCAGTGAGCCATGATTGTGCCACTGCACTCCAGCCTGGGCGACACAGTGAGACTCCGTCTCAAAAAAAAAAAAAAAAAGAAAGAAAGAAACATTAAAGAATAAGGGAGGCTGGGCATGGTGGCTCATAAGCCTGTAATCCCAACGCTTTGGGAAGCTTAGGTGCGAGGATTGCTTGAGCCCAGGAGTTTCAGAACAACCTGGGCAACGTGAGGATATCCTGTCTCCACAAAAAATTAAAAAATCAGCTTGGCATGGTGGTGTGCACCTGTAGTCCCAGCTACTCGAGAGGCTGAGGCACTTGGGTCCAGGTGGTCAAGGCTGCAGTGACCTATGATCATGCCACTGCACTCCAGCCTGGACAACAGAGCAAGACCCAGTCTCAAAAAAAAAAGGAAAGAAAAGAATGAGGGTAAAAGTGAACCCACGCCCTCTAATCACTGTTCTCATTACTAACACCACACTCTGTGCCTCTGCTGGGATACAACAGGAAGGACATGGCACCGCTGATGAGGTTTCCTTAACTAAAAACTGACACAGAATCTAACAAAAACTCTGAATCTATGCAGTCATTGACAGCAACTATGGGCACAGAAAAACAAATTAAACACACCAGGAAGAAACAATGGACGAAATCCAGAATAGGAGATATTCTACAGGAAAACGATCCACAAATTTCTTCCACAAATTTCTTCCACAGTTTCTTCCACAAATCAAAGGCTTAACAAAAGGGGAGGGGAAACTCTGAAAAGAATACAAGAGATTTAGGAGACATGACAACCAAACACAGCATGTGGGCCGTGTTTGGATTCTGCTTTGAACAAATCAACTGTGGAAAACCATCTGCAACCCCACCGGGGAGACCGACTCGATTTTATTAGATGTGATGATGGTTATATGTTTAAAGCTCCCATCACTTAGAGATATAATGAAGTTGGCTGGGCACGGTGGCTCACGCCTGTAATCCCAACACTTTGGGAGGCTAAGGTGGATGGATCATCTGAGGTCAGGAGTTCGAGACCAGCCTGGCCAACATGGTGAAACCTCGTCTCTACTAAAAATATATTTTAAAAAATTAGCCAGGTGTAGTGGCCCGTGCCTGTAGTCCCAGCTATTTGAGAGGCTGAGGCAGGAGAACTGCTTGAACCCAGGAGGTGGAGGTTGCAGTGAGCCGAGATCACACCACTGCACTCCAGCCTGAGCAAAAGGGCAAGACTCCGTCTCAAAAAAAAAAAAGGTATAATGAAGTGTTTACAGATGAAATGGCATGTTGCCTGAGATTTGCTTAAAATAATCCAGCAAAGAAACGGGGAATGGATGGAAGTAAGATTAGCAAAATGTTGGGAATGACTGAAATGTAAGTGAAAGGCATATGGGAATCATTACACTATGCATTCTGTTTGAAAACTTTGAGACCGAGCATGGTGGCTCTTGCCTGTAATCACAGGATTTGGGAGGTGGAGGTAAGAGGGTGACTTAAGCCCAGGAATTCAAGACCAGCCTGGGCAACATAACAAAACCCTGTCTCTACAAAAAAAAAAAAATTGTTTTTAATTAGCTGTGCATGGTGGTGCATGTCTGTGGTCCCAGCTATGTGGGAGGCTGAGGTGGGAG
Organism: Theropithecus gelada; assembly: GCF_003255815.1. Taxonomy (NCBI): domain Eukaryota; kingdom Metazoa; phylum Chordata; class Mammalia; order Primates; family Cercopithecidae; genus Theropithecus; species Theropithecus gelada. The sequence continues at coordinate 64,782,166 of NC_037688.1, forward strand.
GATTGTTTGAGATCAAGGATTTGAGACTGCAGTGAATTATGATCTGTCCCCCCACTGCACTTCAGCCTGGGGGACAGAGTGAGACCCCATCTCAAAAAAAAAAAAATTTTTTTTTCAAAATAAAAAATGTTTTATATAACATGCAAATGCTATCTAAGGCATGTGAGAAACAGAAAGAAAACTCTCAAGTCCTGCACAGTCCCACCTGGTCTTCTCCACTCATTTGTGTTAACTCCCTGGACTCTGCCTTATAGCTGTAATTTCTGACAGTTTTAGAGTAACCCCTGCTCTTAGGGTCCCAGCCTATGCCCTGTGCTATTATATGGACCAAAAACATAATATCAAGGAGTAGACTCTCAAATCAAAGACATTTCACCATATGTACAAATTCTGATTCATTCATGGGGGCTGTCTGAAGGTTGAGGAGGACTCTTGGCTCAGCAGGAAAAGGCACCACAATTGATTAGCGATGTCTGCCATGGGCAAGAGAGGGCAGGTAGTGATTGGCTTGACATGCCTGCCATCTTCATGTTAGGCATTACCTAAGGATTGTCAGCCGGATCTCAAAGCCTGGGGAATAATCCTCATAGCGGATGATCTTGGCAAAGATCATTGGGGTGATAAAATTGGCCAGCGTGATCACAATAGACGGCAGATACAATATCAAGAGGTTCTCTCCAAAAACCATCTTGTCGATTTCCTAGGAGGATAACAAAACTTATTAGTCAGGAGTATATAAGGAAGTTACACCACAAATAGATACAACAGAAAAGAACTCAACTATGGGTGTTGGCAAATGAAACATATTTGTCATTCAACGTGGCCTGTAAATGTAAGTCATCTCCTTCCTTTTTTTTTTTTTTTTTTTTGAGATGGAGTCTCCCTTTGTCGCCCAAGCTGGAGTGCAGGGACATGATCTCCGCTCACTGCAACCTCCGTCTCCCAGGTTCAAGCGATTCTCCTGCCTCAGCCTCCCGAGGAGCTGGGACTACAGGCACCCGCCACCATGCCAGGCTAATTCTTGTATTTTTAGTAAAGTCAGGGTTTCACCATGTTGGTCAGGCTGGTCTCAAACTCCTGACCTCAGGTGATCCACCTGCTTTGGCCTCCCAAAGTGCTAGGATTACAGGCATGAGCCACCGTGCCCAGCCGCCATCTTCTTCTTCAGATGTTCAAAAAGAGGTATCTAGTACTGTGCAGGAAGAAAACCAAGCTCTACTGGATTGATTAAGGGGTTGTATAAAAAGACCCGTGAGGCCAGGCGTGGTGACTCACGCCTATAATCCCAGCACTTTGGGAGGCCGAGGCGGATGGATCACGAGGTCAGGAGATCGAGACCATCCTGGCTAACACGGTGAAACCCCGTCTCTACGAAAAATGTAAAAAATTAGCCGGGCGTAGTGGCGGGCACCTGTAGTCCCAGCTACTTGGGAGGCTGAGGCAGGAGAATCGCTTGAACCCAGGAGGCGGAGCTTGCAGTGAGCCGAGATCGCGCCACTGCACTCCGGCCTGGGCGACAAGCAACACTCCGTCTCAAAAAAAAAAAAAAAAAAAAAGAAGACTCGTGAGTTCTGTATAAATGGGCAATTTAAAGTATCTTCAAGGGTGTAGGATTGATTGATTTGAAATTGAAATAGCAATTCCCTGCTTTCACAGTAACAGACTACTCAGACAATATATAGCTATCTGCAATAAAAAGTAAATTTCCTAGCCTCCCTTGTAGCTAGGTACTACCATGTGACTAAATTCTGGCCAAGGGGATATGAGTGGAAGTTTTTAGTGTAACCCCCAGGTCATGCCCTTTAAAGGAAGAAATGCGCCCTCCTTAGCCCCTTCTTCTCCTTCCCCTTGGCTAGAATGTGGCCATGGTGGTGAGCTATCTTGTACCATACAGAAGACCATACTCAGCCAGGCACAATGGCTCATGCCTGTAATCCCAGCACTTTGGGAGGCTGAGGGAGGTGGATCACTTGAGGTCAGAAGTTCGAGAGCAGCCTGGCCAACCTGGCGAAACCCTGTCTCTACAAAAAATACAAAAATTAGCCAGGTGTGGTGGCGGGTGCCTATAATCGCAGCTACTTGGGAGGCTGAGACAGGAGAATTACTTAAACCCGGGAGGTGGAGGTTGCAGTGAGCCGAGACTGCGCCACTCACTGTACTCCAGTCTGGGTGACAGAACGAGACTCTGTCTCAAAAAAAAAAAAGAAAGAAGAAAAGAAAACCATATCCTAGGGAGGGCAGAGCCACAAGATGAATGGAACCTGGACTCCTGATGATTGATTTCATAAAGCAGAGCCACTAGACAAACTTGGATTTTTAAAACCACTGCTATTTTAGGTAAACTAAGGCCTTAGTTCATAAATAACAGTCAGGGATAAAACCCTAGTCCAGCCTAGTTTTGCATATTGCAAATTCCAGGAGTAGTAAGGATCTCAAACACTACACTTTAGATGCTTTTAAAAATTTCTCGGCCAGGCGCGGTGGCTCAAGCCTGTAATCCCAGCACTTTGGGAGGCCGAGACGGGCAGATCACGAGGTCAGGAGATCGAGACCACCCGGCTAACACGGTGAAATCCCGTCTCTACTAAAAAATACAAAAAACTAGCCGGGCGAGGTGGCGGGTGCCTGTAGTCCTAGCTACTCGGGAGGCTGAGGCAGGAGAATGGCGTGAACCCGGGAGGCGGAGCTTGCAGTGAGCTAAGATCCGGCCACTGCACTCCAGCCTGGGGGATAGAGCGAGACTCCGTCTCAAAAAAAAAAAAAAAAAAAAAATTTCTCTAAAGCCAGGTGCGGTGGCTCACACCTGAAATCCCAGCACTTTGGGAGGCCAAGGTGGGTGGATCTCTTGAGGTCAGGAGTTCAAGACCAGCCTGGCCAACATGGTGAAAACCCGTCTCTGCTAAAAATACAAAAATTAGCTGGATGTGGTGGCGTATCCCTGTAATGCCAGCTACTAGGGAGGCTGAGGCACGAGAATCACTTGAACCTGGGAGGTGGAGGTTACAGTGAGCTGAGATCACACCACCACACTTCAGCCTGAGCGACAGAGTGAGACTCTGTCTCAACAACAAAAACAAAAAAAATTCTCTTAAAAGTGAAAACTGGGCAGGGTACAGTGGCTCACATCTGTAATCCCAGTACTTTGGGAGGCGGAGGAGGGCAGATCACCTGAGGTCGGAAGTTCAAGACCAGCCTGATCAACATGGAGAAATCCCATCTCTAATAAAAACACAAAATTAGCCGGGCATGGTGGCACATGCCTATAATCCCAGCTACTAAGGAGGCTGAGGCAGGAGAATCGTTTGAACCTGGGAGGCGGAGGCTGCAGTGAGCCAAGACAACGCCATTGTGCTCCAGCCTGGGCAACAAGAGCAAAACTCCGTCTCAAAAAAAAAAAGTGGAAACTGATCACTCTGATTTTCAGGTCTTGATCATATTAGCCAAACTTGTATCTCCATATGTAAAACAGAAATGACAATGGTACCTACCTCACAGGTTTTCAGTGCACTAGACATAATGTCCAGCCAGAGTTCAAGTTAACTTACCTTTTTCATGTGCTCTTGAGAGAAGACAGTTGCTACATATATTGCATAAAAGCATGCCCCTAAAACAGCCAGAACAATACAGTTCAAAAACAGTCTCAAAGAGTAAATGCGTATTGTTTCTTCTGAGGTCCTTTCTGCTATTTTCTGCCGTATTCTTTCTTCCTCCAGATCTGCCTGAAGATAAAAGAAAATTCATTTGTGAGCAGTGGGATGAAGGGATACTCAGGGATAGAAACTGATTCATCACTCTCTCCCCACCCATCTTTAAGAGTTCTAGCCAGGCGTGGTGGCTCACTCCTGTAACCCTAGCACTGTGGGAGGCCAAGGTAGGAGGATCACTTGAGCCCAGGAGTTCAAGACCAACCCTGGCAACATAGGGAGACTCCATCTCTACAAGAAAACCCAGAAGATTTAGCTGGGTGTGGTGATGAATGCCTGTAGTCCCTGCTACTCGGGACGCTGATGTGGAAGATTGCTTGAGCCTGGGAGTTCAAGTCTGCAGTGATGTATGATCATGTCACTATACTCCAGCCTGGGTGACAGAGTGAAATGCTATCTCAGGAAAAAACAAAAACAAAAAACAACAACAACAACAAAAACTTATTTTAAATATTCATCTCCCACAAGATACCATCCTAGACTTAGCCTAACTACTTTTTTTCTTTTTTTTTGAGATGGAGTCTCGCTCTGTTGCCAGGCTGGAGTGCAGTGGTCCAATCTCGGCTCACTGCAACCTCTGACTCCCTGGTTCAAGTCATTCTCCTGCCTCAGCCTCCCGAGTAGCTAGGATTACAGGCATGCACCACCATGCCCAGCTAATTTTTGTAACTTTAGTAGAGACGGGGTTTCACCATATTGGCCAGGATGGTCTCAATCTCCTGACCTTGACCTGCCTCAGCCTCCCAAAGTGCTGTATTACAGGCATGAAGCTCTGCGCCTGGCCTAGCCCAGCTATTTTTTATGTCTACTAAAGGCTTAAGTGAAGGTAGAACCTATTTAAGACTGCAATTGGGCTTTGCAATAAATGTGAAAACAGAACTATAAACTATTGATGATATTACTTAAATATAGTATGTGTCATTTCTTCAAACAGCATACACGTGAGAAGGTGTTGTTTTCTCTTTCACACAATCTAGTAGTCTCTGCTTTTATTAGGAGAATTTAATCTGTTTGTATTTAGTGTAAGAAATAATAGATTTGATTTGATTCCTTCCATTTTATTATGCTTTTGATTTATTTGTCCCCTCCTCCTTTGCTTTGATGGGTTTATTAACATGCTATTCTTTACTCCTTTCTCTCGTTATTCATTTGGAAACTCCTGTGTACCTTTTTTTTTTTTTTTTTTTTGAGACAGAGTCTTGCTCTGTCACCCAGGCTGGAATGCAGTGGTGCAGTCTCGGCTCACTGCAATCTCCACCTCCCGGGTTCAAGCGATTCTCCTGCCTCAGACTCCCGAGTAGCTGAGACTACAGGCATGTGCCACCATGCCTGGCTAATTTTTTGTATTTTTAGTAGAGATGGGGTTTCACCATGTTAGCCAGAATGGTCTCGATCTCCTGACCTCGTGATCTGCCTGCCTCAGCCCCCCAAAGTGCTGGGATTACAGGCATGAACCACCGCGCCCGGTCTGTACTTTTTCATATACTCTCCATCCCACACTATGGTCATAACATTCCCTCCTTACTCCCATTTCTTCTGGTATAAGCGGTGTTTATGACAGGTCCTCCTCACGTGGAAAAATAACAGTGTAAAGTAGTAGGGTCTGGGGAAAGACATCACCTCCTTCCAGCCACTGTGTCCCCACCCCACTTCCCAGTTCCAGTTCACCAGAGCTCCTATTCAGGTCTAGGGTAATCAACCCTAGTAACGTGTTTGCTGTGAAAAGTTCTTGAAAGCTATAGAGGGGTAACTTGCTAAGCACCAGGGACAACCTGTCCCCCACCCTTGATTCTCTGAAAGCTGAAAACTCAGGCTCCAAAGGCAGGACCTTGCTGGTGAGGACCCCACCACGGGAAAACCCAGGAGCACTCACTCGGAGCTCGTACCGCAAGCTGCTGTGCTTCAGATCTGCCATGCTGCGGTTAGTGATGCAGAAGTCCCAGCCGGCAAAGATCTTGTTGCAGTAACTCTGAAAGTGCTCCTCACTCCGAATCAGGTTGATTTTGAATCCTTCCACCGACCTGACCCCAAAACACAATCATCCTTCTTATAGAAACAACAGCAAAAGAGAGTCCCCTGAACTGGCTGTGTCTGAAACTTAAAAAGTGAGACATAGCTGCATTTTCAGCCCATTGCGACATGGTCAAGTTTGGGGCCATTCTAAATATATGTGGCAGCTAACAAGGTATCTCATTGTTGATCCTTTCCTTTACCCATCTAATTGCTTCAAACACAGCTAGAATAAAATCCATACTTTTTTACCCAACTTTTATTTTAGATTCAGGAGTACATGTGCAGGTTTGTAACCTTGGTAATACTGCATGATGCTAAGATTTGGGGTAGAAATGATCCCGTCGTCCAGGTACTGAGCATAACATCCAACAGTTCTTCAATCCCTGCCTCCGTCTCTCCCTCTCCACTCTAGGAGTCCTCAGTTTGTTTTGCTGCCATCTTTATGTCCATAAGTACCCCATGTTTAGCTTCTACTAATAAGTGAGAAAATGCGGTATTTGGTTTTGTGTTCCTGCATTAATTTGCTTTGGATAATGGCCTCTAGCTGCAACCATGTTGCTGCAAAGGACATTATTTCATTGTTTTTTATGGCTGTGTAGTATTCCATGGTGTTTATGTACCACATTTTCTTTATCCAGTCCTCCGCTGATGGGCACCTTGGTGGATTCCATTTCTTTGCTATTGCGAATAGCACTGTGATGAATATATGAGTGCACATGTCTTTTTGGTAGGACGATTCATTTTCTTTTAAAATCCAAACTCCTTAATACAGCTGAGAGATCCCTATGTGATCCAGCTGTGCCATCGCCTCTCCTCCCATGTAACTATACTTGCTTTCTCTCTTTTCTATAAATACACAAATTCCTGTTCCTGCCTCTGGGAAATTCCCACTACTATCTCCAGGGATGGTGCTCCTCTCACCCTCCCTATGGCTGGTCTCCTTCCCATCCTTCAGGTTTGGGTTCAAATAACCCCTTTGTAATCCCTCATCTCCCCATCTAAGGCTGTAACCCCCACTTCAAGCCAGTCCTTTTTACGTATTTATTTATTTACTTATTTTTGAGATGGAGTCTTACTCTGTCACCCAGGCTGGAGTGCAGTGGCGCAGTCTCGGCTCACTGCAACCTCCGCCTCACAGGTTCAAGCGATTCTCCTGCCTGAGCATTCCGAGTAGTTGGGATTATAGGCGCCTGTCACCGTGCCCAGCTAATTGTCTGTATTTTTAGTAGAGACAGGGTTTCAACAGGTTAGCCAGGCTGGTCGCGATCTCCTGACCTCAGGTGATCCGCCTGCCTCGGCCTCCCAAAGTGCTGGGCTTACAGGCATGAGCCACCACGCCCAGCCCAGTCCCTTTTATTTAATTCACAGCAGTGATACTAACCTGCAATTATCTTATTCATCTGTTTACTGCTTGTAACTCCTTACTCTAACTAAATTTTAAATTCCTTGAGAGCAGGTCCCCTGGCTATCTTGCCACCTTTCTATCCATAATGCATGAACTATATACTTTGGTTAACATGCAACTGATGGATAAAGCAATGAATAAATGACTTAAATAGTATATTAACTATTTAGTGAGCACCTGTTTAGGTCAGATACAATTGTTGTGTATTTTTATTCATTCAAATGCTTTCATGGAAAAAATACACCTGGCACTGGATATAAAACACCAGATGCCATACACAGTCCTCTGTAGACGAAACAGGTTATTTTTAGGATTTGCCAGTGAGGCATAAAGACAATAGAAATGGAAGGAATTGTTATGATCAGTCATTCTGCCAAAGGATTACAGCAAAGAATTTATGTCAGAACCACATGGAGTACTTTCCCCAAATCCAGTTCCCAAATGGTTTCTTACCTGAGATTTTCAATTCGGTAAGTCTCATGCGGGCTCCAGAAATATGCTATGTTATAAAGCTTACGGTGACCCATCCCAGTTGCAAGCCTCTGATTTAGACCAGACCTACATTTTATTTTTTATTTTTTGAGATGGGAGTCTCACTCTGTCACCCAGGGTGGAGTGCAGTGGTCTGATCATGGCTCTCGGCAGCCTTAACCTCCCCAAGTTCAGGTGATCCTCCCACCTCAGCCTCCCACACAACTCAAACTACAAGCATGCACTACCACACCTAGCTATTATTTGTATTTTTTGTAGAAATAGGGTTTTGCCATGTTACCCAGAGTTGGTCTTGAACTCCTGGGCTCAAGCGATCCACCCACCTTGTACTCCCAAAGTGCTAGGATTACAGGTGTGAGCCAGCATGCCTGACCCAGACCTACATTTTACAGATGAGAAAACTAAGATCCAGAGGAAGGAAAATTATTTCCCTATATCCAGAGAGTTAGATGGCAGAACTGGTGTTACTTTGATGATAATGATGATGATGATGATAATAATTTTAATTCAATAAATGTCTATAAGGTGCTAGGCACAGTGCTAAGGTGTTCATTCACCTGCCTAGTTTATGTTAATCCTCCCAACAACCCTTCCAGGTATGCACATTTCACAGATGAACAAAATGAGGCTCAAAGAGGTGAACTGACATTCTAGTCATGGTCTCTGGCCTACAAAGTCCATACTCTTTGTCACTCTGTGGCACATCCACTTCCTGGGCCACAGCAGGGCTTTCTCCCATTACATCACACCCAGCCCTCCCTCCATGGCCTTCCCCAGAAAGCAATCAAGGCCTTCAGCTTGAACAAGATTCATAGTTGGATTCGCTGTACAACTAACAAACCTTATTCATTTGGCCCGGCGCAGTGGCTCACGCCTGTAATCCCAGCACTTTGGGAGGTCGAGGTGGGTGGATCACGGGGTCAGGAGTTTGAGACCAGCCTGGCCAACATGGTGAAACCCCATCTTTACTAAAAATGCAAAAATTAGTCAGTCGTGGTGGACAGCGCCTGTAATCTCAGCTACTCGGGAGGCTGAGGCAGAAGAATTGCTTGAACCCGGAAGGCAGAGGTTGCAGTGAGCCAGGATTAGGACACTGCACTCCAGCCTAGGTGACAGAGCAAGACTCCATCTTGAAAAACAAAAACAAAAACAAAAAACCTTATTCATTCTTCAGGGACCCTTCCAAGGCTTTGGAAGACTCTAGCAATGTGTTCCTATGGTCTTATTTGTTGTTTTATTTATCATTTACAAAACATATTTTCATACTCTTTGTCTTAAAGATGGCGCTTCCAAATTGTCTCGCCTGTAGGTCCCTAAAACTTGGATCTCCCCTGGCACAATCACGGAACCCCAATCAACCAATGTTTCTTTACCAAGCATCTCTTTGCCCCTCAAAAGCAGCCTCAGGCTTCTTCTCATTTGTACATAGTACATTTGGGTGGGGGATGGACGCTCACTAGTTCACGTTCATCTCATAGATTCTGACTCAGGATACAATGCCAGGTTGGGCATTGGGGTTTTCTTTGCAATGGTGAATCCTGGTCCTTATGGAGGGCCAAATCCATCCGCAGCACCCTGGTCTGTTCTGCACCTGTGATAAGGAGCTTCGCAGCTCCATGGCTTACAACACTGTGTATGCTCTCACAGGGACAATCAAGTGGGCAATAAGGAGGTCCATCCACGATACTGTCTGTGAAGAAACTCCCCTGGGGCAGAGATGGCAAGTTGTCCATCAAAAATTTGTGGTTCACCTTCTATAGTACAGTATCACTGCTGGGTAATGGCTGCCCAGCCAGGAACAATGTTTCCCGGCCTCCCTTGCAGTTGGTTATAGTCATGTGACTAAGCTGTAGCCAATGGGATGTGAGTGATGGACACCACTTCCAGGTCTGGCCTATAAATACCCTCCGCATGGTTCTCCTCCATGCCTTTTCCTTTCCCATTCCTCCGTGGGACCTTCGAAACCACATGCTGAAGATGGCTGAACTTTGGTCAACTTTAGTCCTAGAATACTATAAGAATTCTACCACACTAACCTGTGCCCCTACCCAGAACTGTCATGTAAAAGAGAAATACAGGTTTTGTTTTTGTTTCATTTGTTTGTTTTTGAGAGTCTTGCTCTGTCGCCCAGGCTGGAGTGCAGTGGCACGATCTTGGCTCACTGCAGCCTCACCTCCCAGGTTCAAGTGATTCTCGTGTCTCCACCTCCCAAGTAGCTGGGACTACAGGTGTGTGCCACCATGCCCAGCTAATAAAAAAGAAATAAAATTTCTATTGTGTTTGGGTCATTGTACCTTTTGTACCGGTTGTTTGTTAAGGGAATTAATACTCTTCTCTTCTCTTGGGAATTGCTCTCTCTCCCTAAAGCACTTGTCTCCCACAGGAAAAGCCATGTTGTCATAGGACCCTAGCCCCTGGCCACAGCTGAAGGAGTGTAGTGCTGAGCACTTGAACCTCCAGGGGCTCATCGTAGACACGCTGCTCCCCATGGCCACGGTGGAAGGGTCAGGGCTGGAAACCTGAATGAAGCAGAAACAACAAGTTTCTTCTAAGGATTTCTGCATCTGTGACCCAGGAGGTCAAGGCTGATGCAAACTATAAGATGCCCTATTTCCCACCATTTAAGAAAGCCACCACTACACCAAAGAATTGAAGACGAGGGATTCTTGCTTTGGATGTTGTTCCTAAGCCATGGCTCCATCTTTGTCCATCCTGTAATTTGAGTTTCCTCCCTTCCTTGGATCTGTGAGCCACTCAATAACCATCAGAGCTAGGTTTCTCCTACTTACAACCTAGTAGATGCCTTGTTAACATACACACCAAAGCAAAGGAAAGGGTGTGTGTGCAGTGGGGTGGGATTGCCAGATGTGTTCAGTAGTGATCGAGTGGAGAACCCCAGGCCAGGCACCGTGGCTCACACTTGTAATCCCAGAATTTTGGGAGGCCAGGGTGGGCGTATCACCTGAGGTCAGGAGTTCAAGACCAGACTGGCCAACATAGTGAAACGCTACCAAAAATACAAAAATTAGCTAGGTGTGGTGGCACGTTCCTATAGTACTAGCTACCCAGGAGGCTAAGGCATGAGAATTGAAACCAGGAGGTGGAGGTTGCAGTGAGCCAAGATTGCACCACTGCACTCCAGTCTGGGTGAGAGAGAAAGACTCTGTCTGGGGAAAAAAAAAAAAAAAAAGAACCTCAGTCTGCTACTCCATCCCAAATCCTGACTTCTATTTCTCCCAGGTCTCTTCAGCTGCCAATGTACTCACAAACCCTTCCCCACAAAACCCACCACTGGACTTCGCTCATCCTTTAGGCAGTGGCCCCCAGGGCTCCCGTATCTCCAACAGCCTCCAGCCATCAAGGGTAATTCAGAGAGAATGCAAGGACAGACTTTACCTTTTCACTATCCAAAGAAGGCTCAGGGCCAGGTAGGCGATTGTGCTTATCAAATACGCCAGGGGCAGATCATAGGTGAAGTTCTGAAATTTCACCCCATCAATGGTGTAATGTCCGTAAAAGAGGCTAGTCTCCTCCAGGAAACCCTGAAACGAAGCCAAGAGCATGAGGTTAGACTGGTCAGCTCACTGTGGGGCAACCAGAAGAGTAGTCCCTGCCTCAAGGAACACAAGTTCCAGTGTCCCCTTTCCTAAGTTCCAGTGTCCCCTTTCCTCTCTGTATCTCCAGAGACTGGAACAGTCCCAGAGGCACAGGGAGTACTCAGTGTTTGGGAAATAAAGCACTGATAAAACCCTGGCATTAAAAATGCACAGGTGGGCCAGGCAAGGTGGCTCACACCTGTAATCCCAGCCCTTTGGGAGGCCGAGACGGGCAGATCACCTGAGGTCAAGAGTTCAAGACCAGCCTGGCCAATATGGCAAAACCCCCGTCTCTACTAAAAATACCAAAAAAATTAGCCGGGCTTGGTGTTGCGTGCCTGTAATCCTAGCTACTCGGGAGGCTGAGGCAAGAGAATCACTTGAACTTAGGAGGCAGAGGTTGCAGGGAGCTGAGATCACACCACTGCACTCCAGCCTGGGTGACAGAGTGAGATCCATCTCAAAAAAAAAAAAAAAAAAAAAAAAAATGCACAGATGGCCGGGCATGGTAGCTCACACCTGTAATCCCAGAACTTTGGAAGGCTGAGGCAGGAGGATTACTTGAGCCCAGGAGTTTGAGACAAGCCTGGAAAACATAGAGAGACCGCTATCTCTACAAAAATTGTTTTTTAAAATTAGCTAGGCATAGAGGTGCATGGCTATAGTCCCAGCTGCTTGGGAGGCTGGAGTAAGCCGTGATTGTGCTACTGCACTGGATAACAGAGCAAGAGCTTGTCTCTGAAAGAAAAAAAACACATATAACAAGCCAAAACTGAAATTAACAATAAAATTCCATGTGCCATAGCATCAAAAAGAATAAAACATTAGGACTAAATTTAACTAAAGAAGTGCAAATCTTGGCCAGGCACGGTGGCTCATGCCTGTAATCCCAGAACCTTGGTAGGCGAAGGCAGGTGGATCACAAGGTCAGGAGTTCGAGACCAGCCTGGCCAACATAGTGAAACCCCATCCCCACTAAAAATACAAAAATTAGCCGGGCATGGTGGCACGTGCCTGTAGTCCCAGCTACTTGGGAGGCTGAGGCAGGAGAATCACTTGAACCTGGGAGGTGGAGGTTGTGGTGAGCCGAGATCACGCCACTGCATTTCAGCCTGGGCAAGAGGGCGAGACTCTGTCTCAAAAACAAAATAATAATAATTAAAGAAGCCATAAAGAAACAGAAAACATCCCATGTTTATGGATCAGAAGATCTATGGCCAAATTCCTCAAATTGATTTACCGATTCAACATTATCCTTCTTAGCAGCCTAGCTGGCTTCCTTACAGAAACTGACAAGCTGATCCTAAAATTCATATGGAATCGCAATGTACTCAGAAGAAGAGCCAAAACAACTTTGAAGAAGAAGAACAGTAAGGCCTGGTGGCTCAGAAAACTCTCTGACTTCTTCTCCTTCTTTTTTTAAAATAAAAAAGTAGAGCTATGGTCTCGCCATGTTGCCCAGGCTGGTCTCCAACTCCTGGGCTCAAACGGTCCTCCAGCCTCAGCCTCCCAGAGTGCTGGGATTACAGGTTTTGAGCCACTGCACCCTGCTGCCTGACTTCTTATGGTAGGAATGACTGAACGCCTCAAATACCTCCTTGGATGGCAGGAAAACTCCAGGAGAGTGAAGGAGAGAACAGATATAGCAGACACATTGTAGGTAGGTAGTACATAGCGGTTGCCTACGGCATTGTTTACAAAGGAAGGAAATGAGAGGAAATCTGAATGTCCATACAGGGATCGGGCTAGATCACTAAAAATCTATATTATATTGATATTTCATATATCAAGCAAGACCACGTAAGTGCACAGAGAAAGGTCAACAGTCAAGTAGGCTGTAAACCATGGGGTTAAATGTTCAGTGACCTCCGAGGAGGGATATTTTCACTTTTTTACTCTATAAATTCTGTATTTTTCATGACAGCCGTGCCTTCTCTGTGTGTGTGTGTGTGTGTGTGTGTGTTCTTAAATGTATTGAAGCTGAGCACATTTACGTTATACAATTGTGCGTATCTGTGTTTTAAAATTATACAAGACAACCGTGCATTCTTATATTATTTGGGTAACGAAGTCGTTTGTTAACTGGAAAAGAAAAAGTAGAAGCAGAAGACTCCATTCTCCTTTCAACTCTCCCAAAGGCCATAAAAACATGTCCAACCAGAAGAAACCTGTGTGTGCTGCCAAGGGCTGGTATCAGGGTTATCACCAACCTCTCCCTCAAGACAATGTAACGATTACAGGGCAAAGGTCTGCTGGGCCTGGAAAATGTTTTCTGATTTGATAATGAGCTTGGTTCAATTGTTTTCAAGAAAAATGAGCCCCTGGCCGGGCGCGGTGGCTCAAGCCTGTAATCCCAGCACTTTGGGAGGCCGAGACGGGTGGATCACGAGGTCAGGAGATCGAGACCATCCTGGCTAACACGGTGAAACCCCGTCTCCACTAAAAAATACAAAAACCTAGCCGGGCGAAGTGGCGGGCGCCTGTAGTCTCAGCTACAGGCTGAGGCCGGAGAATGGCGTGAACCTGGGAGGCGGAGCTTGCAGTGAGCTGAGATCCGGCCACGGCACTCCAGCCTGGGCGACAGAGCAAGACTCCGTCTCAAAAAAAAAAAAAAAAAAAAAAAAGAAAAATGAGCCCCTGTTTGAGCTCTCTGACCCTCTTTCACTTGTGCCTATTTACATTCAGATTATGAACAATCACATCACATTAAAATTCAGTTTCCCAGCCACACTAGACATATTTCAAGTGCTCAAGAGTTAGTGGTCCTGGGCCCGGCACAGTGGCTCATACCTGTAATCTCAGCACTTTCGGAGGCTGAGGCAGGCAGATCACTTGAGGTCACGGGTTCAAGACCAGCCTGGCCAACATGATGAAACCCCGTCTCTACTAAAACCAAAATTTAACCAGGCGTCATTGCGCACCCCTGTATTCCCAGCTACTTGGGAGGCTGAGGCACAAGAATTGCTTGAAACCAGGAGGCGGAGGTTGCAGTGAGCCAAGATTGCACCACTGCACTTCAGCCTGGGTGACAGAGTGAGACTCTGTCTAAAAAAAAAAAACAAAAAGTCAGACGCGGCGGCTCACACCTGTAATCCCAGCACTTTCAGAGGCCGAGGTGGGCAGATCACTTGAAGTCATGGGATCGAGACCAGCCTGGCCAACATGGTGAAATCCCGTCTCTACTAAAAATAGAAAAATTAGCTGGGTGTGGTGGCGGGTGCCTGTAACCCCAGCTACTTGGGAGGCTGAGGCAGGAGAATCACTTGAACCCAGGGGGCAGAGGTGGCAGTGGGCCAAGATCGCGCCAATGTACTCCAGCCTGGGCGACAGAGCGAGACTCTGTCTCAAAAAAACAAACAAAAAAGAGTTAATGGTTCCATTGTTACACAGCACAGGTCCACATTCTCCAGATCATTGCAGAAAGTTCTCTTTCAGACAGGTCATTATCATGCTTACTTTATTGAACGTCTATAATCAAGCGCAGCTAACTCTCCTATAAAATTTTTCCTATCAGGAAGAAGGTTACAGTATGCGAAGAAACTTTTTTTTTCCCTTCCAGAAACAGAAACTTTTCTTGTGGGATGTAATCTAAAGAAATGGGGTTAACAGCAGCTCTGGGATTTGATCCCAACTTTGCTTTCAAAGGCAGTGTGACCTTGGGTAGGTCACTGAATTTCTTTTCTCATTTGCACAAGTCAACATTTGCATGGCTTTTATCTTCTAATTTGCATAGTGGACATTTGCACAGTTTCTGTTTTCTCATCTGCATAGTAGACTTTTTTCTTTTATTATTTTTTTTAATTTTTATTTTTTTGAGACAGAGTCTTTCTGTCACCCAGCTTGGAGTGTAGTGGCGCAATTTTGGCTCACTGCAACCTACGTTTCCCAGGTTCAAGAGATTCTTGTGCCTCAGCCTCCCAAGTAGCTGGGATTACAGGTGCACACCACCACGCCAGGCTAATCTTTTTTTTTTTTTTGAGACGGAGTTTCGCTCTTGTTGCCCAAGCTGGAATGCAGTGGCTCAATCTCGGCTCACTGCAACCTCTACCTCCTGGGTTCAAGCAATTCTCCTGCCTCAGCCTCCCGAGGAGCTGAGATTACAGGCACCAGCCACCACATCCAGCTAATTTTTTTGTATTTTTAGTAGAGATGGGGTTCCCCATGTTGGCCAGGCTGGTCTCAAGCTCCTGACCTCAGGTGATCTGCCCACCTCGGCCTCCCAAAGCGCTGGGATTATGGGCATGAGCCACCGTGCCTAGCCATGTATTTTCTTTTTAAACTTTTTTTTTGCATAGTAGACTTTTGAACAGCCATCCAACAATTCCTCTGAGTTGTTTTTAGGAAAACATGAGATCAGAGATGTAAAAGAATTTTTTCAAAATCAGGCGGGGTGTAGTGGCTCACACTGTAATCCCAGCACTTTGGGAAGCCAAGACAGGTGGATTGCTTGAGCTCAGGAGTTCGAGACCAGCCTAGGCAACATGGCAAAACCCTGTCTCTACAAAGCACACACGCGCGCGCACAAATTAGCTGGGCATGGTGGTATGCACCTGTAGTCCCAGCTACTCAGGAGGCTTGAGGTGAGAGGATGGCTTGAGCCTAGAAGTAGAGTTTGCAATGAGCCAAAATCCTGCCACTGCACTCTCTGAGCGACAGAGCCAGAGCTTGTCTCAAAAAGAAAGGAAAAAAAAAAGGTAGGGGTGCTTTTTCAAAATCAAACACAGTGGACAAATTCAAGGCTTTCTACCAATTTATTCAGAAAAGTGGAAGCTCAATGGTATGGCATTTTTGTTTGTTTGTTTTGTTTTTGTTTTATTTTGAGACTAACTCTCCCTCTTGTTGCCCAGGCTGGATTGTGCAGTTGTGTGATCTCAGCTCACTGCAGTTTCTGCCTCCCGGATTCAAGCAATTCTCCTGCCTCGGCCTCCTGAGTAGCTGGGATTACAGGCGCCCCCCACCGTGCCCAGCTAATTTTTCTATTTTTAGTAGAGATGGGGTTTCACCATGTTGGGCAGGCTGGTCTTGAACTCCTGACCTCAGGTGATCTGCCTGCCTTGGCCTCTCTGAAGTGCTGGGGTTACCAGCATAAGCCATCGCGCTCGGCCGGTAAGGTATTTTCATACCAGTAATTTTCAGAAAGTATTTCTGAAAAAATAAAAGTACTTATTTGTATTTCTCAAACACCTAGAGCAGTGGTTCTCAACTGGGGGTAATTTTGTCTGCTAGGGAACATTTGGCAATCTCTGGAAACATTTTTGGTTGTCAGAGTCAGAAGAGGGCAGTGCTGCTGGCATCTAGTGGGTGGAGACCAGGGATACAGCTCAGCGGGCTACCATGCACCAAATAGGCCTACACAACACAGAGTTATCTAATCCACTGGGCATGGTGGCTCATGCCTGTTACCCCAGTACTTAAAATCTCATTGCTTTTATGGTAGCTCTAAAAGGTTTTTTTTTTTTGTCACCTTCTAAAAAAATTATTTTGGCCAGGCACAGAGGCTCACACCTGTAACCCCAACACTTTGAGAGGCCGAGGCAGGAGGCTTCATCGAGGTCAGGAGCTTGAAAGCAGTCTGGGCAACATAGTGAGACCCCACATCTCTAGAAAGAAAATTAAAAATTAGCCAAGTGTAGTGCACACCTGTAGTCCTAGCTACTTGGGAAGATCGATTTAGCCCAGGAGTTTGAGATTACAGTGAGCTATGATTGCACCACTATACTCTAACCTGGGGAACACAGCGTGATTCTATCTCCAAAAAAAACAAAAAAAGAATATCAATAGTGCCAAGTTTGAGAAACCCTGGTCGAAAGGGCAAAGATGGCTACTTTTCATAGCTGCAATCTTATTTGCTGAAAAAAGTGAAATAAAAAAAAGAAAAATCACAAAATCTTTTTTTTTTTTTTTTTTTTTTTTTTTTTTTTTTTTTTTTTTTTTGAGACGGAGTCTCACTCTGTCGCCCAGGCTGGAGTGCAGTGGCCGGATCTCAGCTCACTGCAAGCTCCGCCTCCCGGGTTCACGCCATTCTCCTGCCTCAGCCTCCTGAGTAGCTGGGACTACAGGCGCCCGCCACCTCGCCCGGCTAGTTTTTTGTATTTTTTAGTGGAGACGGGGTTTCACCATGTTAGCCCATGTTGGGATGGTTTCGATCTCCTGACCTCGTGATCCGCCCGTCTCGGCCTCCCAAAGTGCTGGGATTACAGGCTTGAGCCACCGCGCCCGGCCAAAATCTTTTTTTTAAGATGGGGTCTTGCTCTGTTGCCCAGGCTTAAGTGCAGTGGTACAGGCTGCAACCTCAACCTTCTGGGCTCAAGTGATTCCCCTACCTCAGCCTCCAGAGTAATTGGGACTACATGCATGCCACCACGCCCAGCTAATTATGTTTATTTTGTGTAGAGATATGTTGCCCAGGCTGGTTTCAAACTCCTGGCCTCAAGCAATCCTCCTGCCTCGGCCTCTCAAAGTGTTGGGGTTACAGGTGTAAGCCACTGTGCCTGGCCAAAATCATTTTTTTAGAAGGCGATAACAAAAACCTTTTAGAACTACCATAAAAGCCGGCCGGGCGCGGTGGCTCAAGCCTGTAATCCCAGCACTTTGGGAGGCCGAGACAGGTGGATCACGAGGTCAGGAGATCGAGACCATCCTGGCTAACATGGTGAAACCCCGTCTCTACTAAAAAATAACAAAAAACTAGCCGGGCGATGTGGCGGACGCCTGTAGTCCCAGCTACTCGGGAGGCTGAGGCAGGAGAATGGCGTGAACCCGGGAGGCGGAGCTTGCAGTGAGCTGAGATCCGGCCACTGCACTCCAGCCTGGGCGACAGAGCAAGACTCCGTCTCAAAAAAAAAAAAAAAAAAAAAAAAGAACTACCATAAAAGCCAAGAGATTAATTCCATTTTAGAGTTAGGGACTGGTGGTGGGGGATGGTAACCTGGGATTGACTTATAAGGGATTTCAGAGAATCTTCATATGCCCATGTACATGATATGCAGGTATATGTGCATATCATCTGAAAGTGTGAGTTTGTACATCACACACATCCCTGTGTGTAATTTCTGGAAAAAAAGAGCCACATCTTTCATCCATCTAGTCTGGGGCTCCAAAATGTTTGGGTTTATCAGTGTCAGAGAAATTGTAAACATTCTATCTGGGTTCATTTTCACTGAAGCTTCCTTCTGTGGGGGAAGTCAGTATCTTGTTGCAGATCAACACAAAGGTTGAAGGACTAGAGGCCAGGCATGGTGGCTCACGCCTGTAATCCCAGTACTTTGGGAGGCTGAGGAGGGTGGACCACCTGAGGTCAGGAGTTCCAGACCAGCCTGGCCAACATGGTGAAACCCCATCTCTACTAAAAACACAAATATTAGCTGAGCGTGGTGGCACGCACCTGTAATTCCAGCTACTCACGAGGCTGAGGCAGGAGAATCATTTGAACCCGGGAGGCAGAGGTTGCAGTGAGCTGAGATTGCACCACTGCACTCCAACCTGGGCGACAGAGCGAGACTCTGTCTCAAAAAAATAATAATAATAAATAAAAAGAAAGAACTAGAAAAAGGCCAATGCCTGAAAGTGACAAAGCATATTTCCTGACATTCTAGCAGTTGATGGTGAACGTTGTTCTTTCAGATGAGGTAACTGCAAATCCTGTTTCATTTACTGGTATATATGTCAACCAACACCTGTGTTTGGCTCTCACTGCAGAAATTCGGGAAACTGATCTTTAAATCAATCAATTTTTAGTAGATTGAGGAGCTAAACAAAGGATTATGTTAAATACTTACAGTGCCAGAAAGCAAGTCTATGATATAACTGTAAAAGTAAATGAGTCCAGAACTGCTTACTGGATAGACTGTACATTGTATATCTATAAGAAACAAAAACCAGAATGTCAGTGGAAACAGTTTTACAGTCTCTATAACCTACTTGCTTTTTTTGTTTGCTTGGCCAATTTTTGTATTTTTAGTAGAGATGGGTTTTCGCCATGTTGGCCAGGCTGGTCTTGAACTCCTGACCTCAGGTGACCCGCCCACCTCAGCCTCCCAAAGTGCCAGGATTACAGGCGTGAGTCACCGTACCTGGCCATAGCCTGCCTGTTTTTCACAATTTGTGTGTATAAGCATGTACAGTCATGCATGGCTTAACAAGGAGGATACAGTCTGATAAATATGTCCTTAGGCAATTTCGTCATGCGAACATCACGGAGTGTACTTACGTAAACCTAGATGGGATGGCCTACTACACACCTAGGCTGTATGGTATGGCCTAATGCTCCTAGGTTACAAACCTGGACAGCATGTTACTGCACTGAATACTATAGGTAACTGCAATACAATGTTAAGTATTTGTGTATCTAAACATGTCTAAACAAAGAAAAGCTACAGTAAAAATACAGTATTATAATCTTAGGGGACCACCATTGCATATGTGATCCATTGTTAATTGAAACATTGTCATGGGGTACATGACTGTATATGTATATTACATTTAGAAATGTCATATATATTTGCATATTTGCACAGATATGTTTGTATATTTGTGATTTGCCATTTTCAGTCCAAACCCCAATGTGTCCAATACAGTAATATTTCTTTCTCCTTCTACTTCTAGTGTTTCCTTCACTATTCTCCCCAAACATCTGGCAATATGTCTTTTTTATATATTTTGTATGTAAGTCCACATATAGAGCTTGTTTTTTGCTTGTATGTGTGACTATCAATGCTCCAGATAGAGGCTGCTCCAACAGCTTGGGCTCCAGAGTGAAGCTCACCAGCCCACAGTGGGCATGGACTGTGGTTGAAATGAACCTTTGTGGTTATTTCTCACTCACAGTCTCAAATAGCCACAAAGGTTTATTTCTCACTCACCATCTCATACTGTTATGCTGTCATGCTTGCATGCTGTTATTCCATAGCAGCATGAGTGTTATGGGATCACTTGTTTCTGCAGCATAACCTAGACCATCCTGACTAATACAGTTGCCCAAGAATTAGAATAAGATTCTTAGCAAAGCAAGCATTGTAGGGAGGTACACAGTGAAAAACAAACACACTTCATAGTAAACCAGGCCTTAGACTCACCCGTGTCTTTGAAA
The DNA here is from genome assembly GCF_003255815.1 of Theropithecus gelada. Taxonomy (NCBI): domain Eukaryota; kingdom Metazoa; phylum Chordata; class Mammalia; order Primates; family Cercopithecidae; genus Theropithecus; species Theropithecus gelada. The sequence goes on from NC_037688.1 coordinate 64,802,464, forward strand.
GGAATGAGCACAAAGCTGCTGTTGGTGATCTTGTATTTCGTGAGTAAGATTGGGAGCAAAACCAGCATAAAGATGATCAGAAATATCACCAAATTCAGCAACACCAGGAATCTCAAGAAGGAGAAATAGGACTGAATCCCAGTGCCAAATTTCCCTGGAAAAAACAAACCTGGACATCACTGACCAGGGGTATTGACACACTACACATCATAGATTCAATTAGCCACAAAAGCTGAAGCTGGAGTAATCAGTAGCTGGAAAGAGGAAGAAACTTTTTTTTTTTAATTGTTAGCTTTAAGACTCGATCTTCTAGTGTTTTAACTTTTCACCTGTAGATCTACAATCAATCTTGAATTAATCACTTGAGAACGGTATGAGGGAGGGCTCAGTATTTATCTTTTCTTATAGGAATCTCTGGTTGACTCAGCACCATTTATTGGCTGCTTTTTTTGGAAATAATCACCTGACCACATATGTATGAATCTGTTTCTGAACTCTATCCTGTTCCGTGGGTCTACATGTCTATCCTTACACCAATGCTAGACTGTCTTAATTATTGCAGATTTGTAAGACTTGATACGTGGTATCTTTTTTTTTTTTTTTTTTTTGACAGTCTCACTCTGTCACCCAGGCTGGAGTACAGTGGTGCGATCTCAGCTCACTGCAAGCTCTGCCTCCCGAGTTCACGCCATTCTCCTGCCTCAGCCTCCCGAGAAGCTGGGACTACAGGCGCCTGCCACCACACCTGGCTAATTTTTTGTATTTTTAGTGGAGATGGAGTTTCACCGTGTTAGCCAGGATGGTCTCGATCTCCTGACCTTGTGATCCGCCCACCTCAGCCTCCCAAAGTGCTGGGATTACAGGCGTGAGCCACCACACCTGGCCCACTGATACATGGTATCTTTCAGCTTTGTTACTCCTCAAGATTGTCTTAGACATCTTTGGTCTTTTGCATTTATATACAAATGTTAGAATTAGTGTTTTAATTTTCATGCACAGTCTGCTAAGATTCTGACTGGGATTACATAAAATATATAGGTCAATTTGAGGAGAAGTGACATATTTATAATATTAAGTCTTCTGATCCATGAACATGGTATATTTAGGTCTTCCTTAGTTTTTCTCAATAATACTTTATAGTTTTCTGTGCACAATTATTGCATATGGTTCTTTAGATATATTCCTAGATATCTGATTTTTCTTTTTTTTTTTTGACACCGAGTCTCACTCTGTTGCCCAGGGTGGAGTGCAGTGGCGTGATCTCAGCTCCCTGCAACCTCTGCCTCTTGGGTTCAAGGAATTCTTACGCCTCAGCCTTCCGAGTAGCTAGGACTATAGGCGTGAGCCACCACTCCCAGCTAATTTTTATGTTTTTAGTACAGACGGGGTTTCACCATGTTGGCCAAGCTGGTCTCGAACTCCTGATCTCAGGTGATCCACCTGCCTCAGCCTTCCAATGTGCTGGGATTATAGGCGTGAGCCACCACGCCAGGCCCTGACATTTTTGATACTATTGTAAACTGTATCATTTAAAAAAATTCACTTTCTAAATGCTTGTTGTTGGTATATAGAAATACAATTCATTTTAAACAGAGACACTTTAAAATTAACCATAAACCTTGTTACATAACATTAATTTCAATAGTTGTCTTCTTAATTATCTACATGCATATCATTGTCATCTGCAAAAAAAAAAAAAAAAAAAAAGACATTTTATTTTTTCCTTTCCAATTATTATCCTTCCCCCCGACCATCCTGCTACATTGGCTAGAACTTCTAGGATGATTTTGAATAGAATCGGTAATAATCGGCACCTTTTTCTCATTTTCAATCTCAGGGAAAAAGGTTTTAATATTTCATCATTAAGTATGTTGTTAGCTGTATAATTTTCATAGGTTTTTAAAATAAAATTAAGAAAGTTCTTATCTATTTATTATTTGCTAAAAATGAGAACTGAAGTTTGTCAGTGCTTTTTCTGCATCTGTTGGGATGATCCTATAATTTTTTTCTTTTATTCTGTTTTGTGGTGGATTACATCGATTGAGTTGCAAATAGAAAACCAACCTTCCGCTAGATAATAATTAAATTGCTGAGGATAGAAAGCATTCTGAAGAGCAAGGATGGCTTCTTGCTCTTGGTAGGAGCAAAGAACTCATTACTGGAGACCGAAGATATAAGATACCCACAGTTTTTTGCCACTCTCTAATACTTAGCAATCTGCCAGAGGCAAGAAATTTATTATCACACCTGCACTTCATGTCAGATGAGCACCTACCCAGCCAAGAAATCACAGGGGTAGAGTAATTGCAGAGAACATCAAAATCCCAGTTCCCAGGGAGAACCTACCCTCTACTACACAAGCCACTTTCTGAATGAACATCTCCAGAAAGCCTACCACTTTGCAAGAGAGGAAGCTAGACATAGTGGCTAAAACCTTGGACTCTACATCTTGAATGCCTGGGTTCAAACCCCGGTTCTGCCTCACCCTGTCTGAGTGAACTTGGACAAGATCTCAAACTCTCTGAGCCATGCAAATGACAAGCACCTAAATGAAAGTTTCCCTTGAAGATTAACTGAGGTAACGAGTAAAGTGCTTAACACAATGCCTGGTTCACAGTAAATGCTCAATAAAAATTAGCTTTTATTATTTTGCTCCAAACATAATATTACACTTAAATCTCAAGAGAAAAAGTATGAGTGCATGGTTGAAGTTTTAAGTGAGCCATGAAGCCTTTTAGAAATATATTATATTCTCCAAACAAAACAACAATTAGAAGGTTGTTCATTGGATAGATTACCAATTGTATTTTATAGGTCTTAAAATAGTAATAATGGAGAAAATAATTTCTTTTATTTATCCTACTACATTCCTTACAAACCTCACGAAGTTTCCATTTTAGCAGTTTTGGGGAGATGTTTGAAAAATGTTTTGCTGTAAAACAGATAATCCTGGCCAGGCGCGGTGGCTCACACCTGTAATCCCAGCACTTTGGGAGGCCAAGGCAGGCAGATCACCTGAGTTGAGGAATTCAAGACCAGCCTGTCCAACATGGTGAAACCCTGTCTCTACTAAAAATACAAAAAGTAGCCGGCCTGGTGGCACCTGCCTGTAGTCTCAGCTACTTGGGAGGCTGAGGCAGGAGAATCACTTGAACCTGGGAGGTGGAGGTTGCAGTGAGCCGAGACCGCACCATTGCACTCCAGTCTGGGCAACAAGAGCGAAACTTCATCTCAAAAATAACATAACATAACATAACATAACATAACATAACATAAATAATGCAAAAAAAGTTTAATGTTTCTAATTTTGTATTTTGGTTTTTTATTTTCATTTTTATTTTTAGATTAAATAGAGACAGGATCTTACTATGTTACCCAGACTGGTCGTAAACCCCTGAGCCCAAGTGATCCTCCTGCCTCAGCCTCCCAAAGTGCTAGGATTACAGCAGGCATGAGCCGCTATGCCCGGCTAATTTTGTATTTTGGCACAACTTCCAATTTTTGCATACTTGCTATGGACCGAATTGTGTCCCCACCCTCAAATTCATATGGTGAAGCCCTAACCCCCAGTGTAATGGTATTTGGAGATGGGCCTTTGGGAGGTGATTAGGTTTCGATGAGGTCTTGAGACTGGGCCCCCATGATGGGATTAGTGTCATTATAAAAAGAGACACCAGAGAGTTTGCACTCTTTCTCAGAGCACACTCAAAGCAAAGGTTACGTGAACACAGCAAGAAGGCCTGTTCAAGTCTCCAAAACTATGAGAAAAAAATTTGTTTTTTGCCGGGCGCGGTGGCTCATGCCTGTAATCCCAGCACTTTGGGAGGCCGAGGCGGGCGGATCACGAGGTCAGGAGATCGATACCATCCTGGCTAATACTGTGAAACTCCGTCTCTACTAAAAATACAAAAAAATTAGCCAGGCGTGGTGGTGCGCGGCCTGTAGTCCCAACTACTCGGAGGCTGAGGCAGGAGAATGGCGTGAACCCGGGAGGCGGAGCTTGCAGTGAGCCGAGATCGCACCACTGCACTCCAGCCTTGGGTGACAAAGCGAGACTCCGCCTCAAAAAAAAAAATTTGTTTTTTAAGCCATCCAGTCTGCAGTATCTTGTTATGGCAGCCCAAGCCAACTAGCAACAACACTTTTAATCCCAAATTCTCACCATTATAGGAAAGGAAGGGTTCACAGTATTTTCAGGGCCATGGGAACTCTCTGCAGTTTGGTGAAAGTGATGAACCTCGTCTCAGGATAATAAAGCTTTCTGTTTGTTTATTTATGTTTTTGTTTTGAGACCGTGTCTGGCTCTGTTGCCCAGGCTGGAGTACAATAGCACAATCATAGCTTACTGCAGCCTCAAACTCCTGGGCTCAGGCGATCCTCCTGCCTAAGCTACCCCAGAAGCTGGGACTATGGGTGTATAGCACCACATCCAGCTAATTTTTAAAACTTTTGGGCCAGGCGCGGTGGCTTACGCCTTTAATTACAGCACTTTGGGAGGCCGAGGTAGGCGGATCACGAGGTCAGGAGATGGAGACCATCCTGGCTAACACAGTGAAACCCCGTCTCTACTAAAAATACAAAAAATTAGCCAGGCGTGGTGGCAGGCGCCTATAGTCCCAGCTATTTGGGAGGCTGAGGCAGGAGAATGGCGTGAACCCGGGGAGCGGAGCCCGCAGTAAGCCGAGATCACGCCACTGCACTCCAGCCTGGGCGACAGAGTGAGACTCTGTCTCAAAAAAAAAAAAACACTGACTAACAAACTTTTTGTTGTAGAGGCAAGGTCTTACTTTGTTACCCAGGCTGGTCTCAAACTCCTGGGCTCAGATGATCTTCCTGCCTCAGTCTCCCAAAATGCTAGGATTACAGGCATGAACCACGGCCTGGCTGGGATAATGTTTTTAATAATATGATAACTGTATGTCTGTTTTTATTTTATGCATTGAAATTAGAAGTATAACATTTTTAAAATAATATATTTATGCATAATATTGTAATGCATAAAATAATAGTCTATTAATATTAATATATTATAATTTAATATTATTTTGAAATAATACTATTTATGCATTTAATTTAAATTAAATTATTAAATATTTTATTTTATTTTATTTTATTTTGAGACAGAGTCTCGCTCTGTCGCCCAGGCTGGAGTGCAGTGGCGCCATCTTGGATCACTGCAAGCTCCACCTTCCGGGTTCACGACATTCTCCTGCCTCAGCCTCCTGAGTAGGTGGGACTACAGGTGCCCACCACCACGCCCAGCTAATTTTTTGTATTTTTAGTAGACACGGGGTTTCACTGTGTTGGCCAGGATGGTCTCGATCTCCTGGCCTCATGATCCGTCCGCCTCAGCATCCCACAGTGCTGGGATCACAGGCGTGAGCCACTGCACCCTGCCAATTTAATATTATTTTTAAATAGTACTATTTTGTGCATTTAATTTAAATGCATAAGATAAAAACAGATACACAGTTAGCATCTTATTAAAAAAATATGTGTGATAGAATGACCTACGTGAGCATCAGTGAGCACCTTTACTGGCACTTCTTTTGAGACAGAGTCTTGTTCTGTCACCCAGGCTGGAGTGCAATAGTGCGGTCTCGGCTCACTGCAACATCCACCTCCTGGGTTCAAGTGATTCTCATGCCTCAGCCTCCCAAATAGCTGGGATTACAGGCATGCACTACCATGCCCAGCTAATTTTTTGTAGTTTTAGTAGAGATGGGATTTCACCATGTTGGCCAGGCTGGTCTTGAACTCCTGACCTCGTGATCCACCCATCTTGGCCTCCCAAAGGGCTGGGATTACAGGAGTGAGCCACTGTGCCTGGTCTTCACTAGCACATTAAATAACAAGATCTAGCGGCAAGTCTAATAACGACTGAAATTTCCAAGCAGTCATGAGCATTAGCGGTATTCCAAGATAAATACAACTGGAAGGGACAGGAAAATATCCACGATTTTTTCCTGGTGACAAAGACACAGGTTCTGCTAAACCTTGCGGTGGTTTGTTGTTCACATTCATCATAGAAGGAAATGCTCAATTTCAGCTAGACGCTAGTGGAAACGAAGCTGTACTTGCTCCCCAGACACAGAGACTTCTGAGGAGGAGCCTGCACAGAGGCCGGGGCGGGATACCTTCTATGCTGCGAATGTCCTCCCGCCACAGCTCCAGGTGGGTCGTCATCTCTCGAGCCTTCTCCAGGAACCTCTTCCAAGACTTGCTGCTGTACCGCTTCCACTGGTCCCACTCGGAGAGATACTTCATTTGTGTCTCCTGAATGTCCCTGCATGGAAAACATAAGTATCACAATCACAACAGCAGCAGCATCAAGACTCAGCATCCCAGCCCAGCGCGGTGCTCCACGCCTGTAATCCCAGCACTTTGGGAGGCCGAGGCAGGTGGATCATCTGAGGTCAGGAGTTCGAGGCCAGCCTGGCCAACATGGTGAAACGCCATCTCTACTAAAAATACAAAATTAGCCAGGCATGGTGGCGGGTGCCTGTAATCCTGGCTACTCCAGGAAGCTGAGGCAGGAGAATCGCTTGAACCTGGGAGGCAGAGTTTGCAGTAAGCCAAGATTGTGCCATTGCACTTCAGCCTGGGCAACAAGAACGAAACTTCGTCTCGAAAAAAAAAGAAAAGAAAAAGACTCAGCATCTCATAAAACCCCAGCTGAAAGGACAGAGAAATATGTGAGCTCTCATACATTGCTGCAAGGAATATAAAATGCTGCCGCCGCTATGGAAAAAAGTTTGGCAGTCCGTCAAAATGTCAAACAGAGTAACCATGCGCCCTGCGGTTCTCAGATCACATGAAGCCAGGAGTTCAAGACCAGCCTGGCCAACATGGCAAAACCCCGTCTCTACTGAAAATACCAAAATTAGCCAAGCATGGTGGCGGGCACCTGTAATCCCAGCTACTAGGAAGGCTGAGGCAGGAGAATCGCTCGAACCCAGAAGGTGGAGGTTTCAGTGAGCTGAGATCATGCCATTGCACTCCAGCCTGGGTGACAGAGCAAGACTCTGTATCAAAAAAAAAATTATTTTAAATAAAAATAATAAAAATAAAAGACAAAAGAAAAATAGTATTTTGTGACACATGAAAATCACATGAAATTCAAATTTCAGTGTCCATAAATATTCCTAGAACACAGCCATGCCAATTCATTTATGAACCATCTGCAACAGCAGAGCTGAGTAGTTGCAACAGAGACTGCACGGCCCACAAAGCTGATCCTGAGTCTAGAGGGAAAGCAAACATGTTGACATTCAACAACGACAGCTCCCTGGGAGAAGTGCTACAAAAGGGGATGTGGTCAGGGCTCTGGAAACCTGGAGGAGATGCCCCAAGTCCAAGCTGGTGTTAGAGGAAGGAGTAAGGAGAGCAGGGGAAAAAGAAAGTGCTGGGGCCTGAAGGCGAGAGAGGAAACATGAGGAATTTGCCAACCATCCATGGCACATGGCACATGCCTCCACCCTCCCACCAGTCTGTCCTCCTCCATCAGACAGGGAGCTCCTATTAAAAGGACTTGAACCTCCCATCCAAACAAGCCTCCCTGTGTTGTGCGTCAGTTTCCTTATCTGTAAGTTGGAGTTAGTAAAGTACCTACCCTTAGATCAGTGGTTCTCAAGTGGGGGCAATTTTGCACACCTCCCAAAGAACATCAAGCAATGGTCTGGGGACATCTTTGACTGTCACAACTTGGGGGAGGGGGACATGCTTCTGGCATCTAGTGGGTAAAGGCCAGGGATGCTACTAAACATCCTCCAATCCATAGACAGCCCTCCACAACAGAGAAGGATCTGGCCCTAAATGTCAATAAGCAAGAGTGTGGCTGGGCGTGGTGGCTCACGCCTGTAATCCCAGCACTTTGGGAGGCCGAGGTGGGCGGATCACGAGTTCATAAGATTGAGACCACCCTAGCTAACACGGTGAAACGCCGTCTCTACTAAAAAAAAAAAAAAAAAAAAAAATACAAAAATTAGCCGGGCGTGGTGGCAGGCGCCTGTAGTCCCAGCTACTTGGGAGGCTGCGGCAGGAGAATGGCGTGAACCCAGGAGGCAGAGCTTGCAGTGAGCCGAGATGGCGCCACTGCTCTGCAGCCTGGGCGACAGATCGAGACTCTGTCTCAAAAAAAAAAAAAAGCAAGAATGCTAAGGTTAAAAAACCCTCCCTTGGCTGGGCGCGGTGGCTCATGCTTGTAATCCCAGCACTTTGGGAGGCTGAGGCAGATGGATCATCTGAGGCTAGGAATTCCAGACCAGCCTGGCCAACATGGTGAAACCCCGTCTCTACTAAAAATACAAAAAATTAACCAGGCATGGTGGCAGGCGCCTGTAATCCCAGCTACTCAGGAGGCTGAGGTGGGACAATCGCTGGAACCCAGGAGGCGGAGGTTGCAGTGAGGCAAGATGGCGCCACTGCATTCCAGCCTGGGCGACAGAGTGAGACTCGTCTCAAAAATAAATAAATAAAATAGCCCGGGTGCGGTGGCTCATGCCTGTAATCCCGGTTCTTTGGAAGGCCGAGGCGGGCGGATCACCTGAGGTCGGGAGTTTGAGACCAGCCTGACCAACATGGAGAAACCCTGTCTCTGCTAAAAATACAAAATTAGCCGGGCGTCGTGGCGCATACCTGTAATCCCAGCTACTTGGGAGGCTGAGGCAGGAGAATCACTTGAACCTGGGAGGCAGAGGTTGCGGTGAGCCGAGATCGCACCATTGCACTCCAGCATGGGCAACAAGAGCGAAACTCCGTCTAAAAATAAATAAATAAAATAATAATAATAATTTGAAAACCTTGCCTCAGAGGGTGGAGTGGGGATTAAAGGAAATAAAGAGCTTAGAATAACAACTGTTAGCAATTAGAATTATCCTCCCTGGCCGGGTGCAGTGGCTAAACCTGTAATCCCAGCACTTTGGGAGGCCCAGGCGGGTGGATCAGGAGTTTGAGGAGTTTGAGACCAGTCTGACCAACATGGTGAAATCCTGTCTCTATTAAAAATACAAAAATTAGCCAGGAATGCTGGTGGGTGCCTGTAATCCCAGCTACTCAGGAGGCTGAGGCAGGAGAATTGCTTGAACCTGGGAGGGGGAGGATGCAGTGAGTAGAGATCGTGCCATTGCACTCCAGCCTGGGCGACAGAGCAACACTCTGTCTCAAAAAAAAAGAATGATCTTTCCTGTGTCCTTTTCTTTGCCACTTTATTTTTTTGAGACGGAGTCTCACTCTGTCACCCAGGTTGGAATGCAGTGGCACAATCTCAGCTCACAGCAACCTCCGCTTCCCGGATTCAAGCGATTCTCCTGCCCCAGCCTCACGAGTAGCTGGGATAACAGGCACCCGCCACCACGCCTGGCTAATTTTTGTATTTTTAGTAGAGATGAGGTTTCACCATGCTGGCCAGGCTGGTCTCAAACTCCTGACCTCAGGTGATCCACCCACCTTGGCCTCTCAAAATGCTGGGATTACAGGCATGAGCCACTGCACCCAGCCTTCTTTGCCACTTTCTAGGGATTCACTGGTAAACCACATAGACATGGGCCCTGCTCTCATGAGTCTGTTAGTTTCATTTTTCCAGTGAACCTGGAAGTCCCTTGATGGAAGAAAATATGTCTCTCTCTTAGGTGTGGCAGAGTTTGGGTATAGAGCAGTAGTAGTTTATAAGAATTCAAAATCTGTGAATCTGAAAAAGTGGGAAATAAAATACATTTATTATTTATTTATTTATTTGATTTTTAAATACATTTATATATGGAATGCTTCATGAATTTGTGTGTCATTCTTACTCAGAGGCCATGCTAATTTTCTCTGTATCATTCCAATTTTAGCATATGTGCCGCCAAAGGGAGCACCAAACTTTATTTTTGTTTTTTTTTTACTTCTTTTTTTTTGAGACAGCGTCTCGCTTTGTCACCCAGACTGAAGTGCAGTGGCGCCATCTTGGGTCGCTGCAGCCTCAACCTCCCGGACTCAGGTGATCCTTCCACCTCAGCCTCCTGAGTAGCTGAGACTACAGGAGTACGCCACCATGCCTAGCTAAATTTTGTAATTTTAGTAGAAACAGGTTTTACCACGTTGCCCAGGCTGGTCACAAATTTCTGAGCTCAAGCGATCCACCTGCCTCAGCCTCCTGAAGTGCTGGGACTACAGGTATGAGCCACTGTACCAGCTGAAATACATTTATAAAGTCTCAATATTTTTTGAGAATACAAGACCACCCAAATTAAAAATAAAACCAGAGATAACATAGTCTCAAACCTACAAAGCACAGTGTATCATCCAATGTGCATCATCCAATGTGTTATTTTGTATTTTTGTTTTGTTTTGTTTTTTTGAGACACAGTCTTGCTCTGTCGCCCAGACTGGAGAATAGTGGCACGATCTTGGCTCACTGCAACCTCTGCCTCCCGGGTTCAGGCAATTCTCCTGCCTCAGCCTTCCAAGTAGCTGGGACTACAGGCGCCCGCCACCATGCCCGGCTAATTTTTGTGTTTTTAGTAGAGACGGGGTTTCACCATATTGGCCAGGCTGGTCTTGAACTCCTGACCTTGTGATCCACCTGCCTCGGTCTCCCAAAGTGCTGGGATTACAGGCGTGAGCCACCGTGCCCAGCCCAACGTGTTATTTTGTTTTGCTGTTGTTTTCGTAGAGACAGGGTCTTATTCTGTCACCCAGGCTGGAGGGTAGTGGCATGATCATAGCTCATTGCAGCCCTCCTATTCCTGGGCTTGAGTGATTACACCTGCCTTAGCCTTCTGAGTAGCTGGGACTATAGGCACACATCACCACACTCAGCTAATTTTTCTATTATTATTTTATTTATTTATTTATCTATTTATTTTGTAAAGACAGGATCTTGCTATGCTGCCCAGGCTGGTCTGGAACTCCTGGTCTCAAGCAATCCTCCTGCCTCAGCCTCTCAAAGTGCTGTAATTACGGGCATGAGCCACTTTGCCTGACCTTTCTAATGAATTTATGCTACTGACCCTGTGGGGGGAGCAATTAGAGAGTTAAGCAGAAATACCCACTTCTGTCATGACACCAGGTCAATGGGAAAATTATGTTTTAAATTCTTCAAGAATGGGGGAGATGGCAAGCTACCACCCGAATCCATTCTCCCCTTCTCTGGCACTAGCTGGAGACACTTCCCAGCTTTCTCAGCAGTTAGGTTATGACCATGTGGCTAAATTCTCTCTGGTAGAAATGTTAAAAGCCAACCTTTCAGACTTGGCTCTTAACCCACTCCCAAAACTCCCAGTGACTCAATGAATGTGTGAATGCCCCGTGGCCATGTGACTTTACACCTCTACCCATTAGTGGGAAGAATCTCTTTCCACCAAATTGAATCTGGACTGTGATCTGGTTAGACCACAGACTGCAGTAGGAGGGAAGTTGAACTGGTTCTAAGCCTAGTCTCAGGAGGTTTTGCAGGCTTCTGATCCTCTCTTGGGCTCCGGCTGTTGCCATGCGAACAAACCCGAGCTATCATGATGATACCATGTAATCATCCCAGCTGAAGCCACCCTAGACCAGCTTACAGCCAGCTGATCCCCAGCCTAGATCAGCAGAGCCACCTCCCCAACCACAGCTGACTATGGATAAAGATTCAGCCCAACTGAAACTAGGATTTGTCCAGCTGACTGGTAGACTTGAGAAACTATTATTTTAGGCTACTCAGTTGTGGGGTGATTTATTCTGCTGTGTAGCTAACTGGTATACTCATACTCCAAACTCTTTCTTTTTTCCCTGCTTGGTTGCAGACAAAAATGAGGCTTTAGGGGTATGCAGAGCTGCAAGATGGAAAGAGCCTGGATCCCTGAATGGCTGCAAAGTCCCTCAGTTCCTAGTACTTTATGCTAGCAAGAAATAAACTGCCAGGCACGGTGGCTCATGCCTGTTATTCCAGCACTTTGGGAGGCCGAGGCAAGCGGATCACCTGAGGTCAGGAGTTCGAGACCAGCCTGGCCAACATGGTGAAACCCTGTCTCTACTGAAAATACAAAATTAGCTAGGCATGGTGGCACATGCCTGTAATCCCAGCTACTCGGGAGTCTGAGGCAAGAGAATCGCTTGAACCTGGGAGGCAGAGGTTGCCAAGATCGCACCATTGCTCTCTAGCCTGGACAACAAGAGCGAAACTCTGTCTCAAAAAAGAAAGAAAAGAAAAGAAAGAAAGAAGGAAAGAAGGAAGGAAGGAAGGAAAGAAGGAAGGAAGGAAGGAAGGAAGGAAGGAAGGAAGGAAGGAAGGAA